>NC_057809.1:257348178-257636558 GCF_018294505.1 Triticum aestivum | reverse complement strand
CCGCTGGGACTCGGCTTCGCGCGAGGGGCTGGGGGCGGTGGCGGCTGACTGGGCCTTGGCCCGGCTGGCCTGGCGCGCGGGAGCTGCTCCTTTTTTTTAATCGGTTTCGCGCGCAGAAAAACAAAAGAAAAACTATCTAAACGAACTCCGAAAAATCTAAAGTAAATTTTCCCCGACTCCTAAAAATGAGTCGAACAAAATGAACTTTTCTCCGGGCCTAAAATGCAATTTTTGAAAACGCGCATTTTTCCCTATCCAAATAAAAGCAAACAAAACTCCGGCAAAACCAAAACTTGACTTATTCATTAAATCTTCATTTTTCCTAACTTTGGGAAAGTCATATTATTCCCTCTCTCATTTTTTTGATATTGGAAAAATAATTGAAGATGAAATAAATAAATCAAGTGATCCTCTTTTCAAATTTGAGAAAACTCTCAAATATGAAAATAACAAAATCTCCAACTCTCTCCGAAGGTCCTTGAGTTGCGTGAAATTTCTAGGATCGACCAAAATGCAAGAAAATATGCTATGCATGATGATCTAGTGTATAACATTCCAAATTGCAAATTTGGGATGTTATAGACAAAAACTATCTTGTGGGGAACCAAGAACAAGAAAATCAGCAGGATATTTAGTTTTCCCACACAAGACTTCAACATATCTAACAATTCCCATTGGTGAAATAGTATCTCTATTAGCAAGTTTAATTGTGACATCAATATCTTCTAACTCAACAGGTGCAATGTCATGCATAATTTCTTTGTATAAGTCAATAGGTATTGCAATAGCACTAGCACCCATATCGCATAAGCCATGATAACAATGATCTCCTATTTTAACAGAAATAACAGGCATGCCTATCACAGGTCTAGGTTTATATGCATCACGAGGTTTAGCAATTCTAGCAGTTTCATCACAGAAATAAATAACATGCCCATCTATATTATCAAACAAGAGATCTTTAACAATAGCAATATTAGGTTCAACTTTAACTTTCTCAGGAGGTGTATATGTTTTAATATTGCTTTTTACGAACCACAGTTGAAGCTTTAGCATGATCCTTTATCCTAACAGGGAAAGGTGGTTTCTCAACATAAGAAGTAGGAAAAATAGGATAATTATAAGTTATAGTCTTTTCTTCAACTTTAATAGGTGCAACTATTTTCACTTCTATGGGAGGATGATATTTAAACCACTTCTCCTTGGGGAGATCAACATAAGAAGCAAAAGATTCACAGAAAGAAGCTACTATCTCGGATTCAAGTCCATATTTAGTGCTAAATTTACGGAAAATATCGGTATCCATAAATTTTTTAACACAATCAAAACTAGGTGTCACACCTGACTCCTTACCATTGTCGAGGTCCCAATCTTCGGAGTTGAGTTTAATTCTTTCCAATAAATCCCATTTGAATTCAATAGTCTTCATCATAAAAGAGCCAACACAAGAAGTATCAAGCATGGTGCGATTGTTATCAGAAACCCGAGCATAAATTTTTTGAATAATCATTTCTCTTGAGAGCTCATGATTGGGGCATGAATATAACATTGATTTAAGCCTCCCCCAAGCTTGAGCGATGCTTTCTCCTTCGCGAGGCCAAAAATTATATATATAATTGTGATCACGATGAACAAGATGCATAGGATAAAACTTTTGATGAAATTCAATTTCAATCATTTATAATTCCAAGACTCCATATCATCACATAGCCTATACCATGTCAATGCATCTCCCCTCAAAGATAAGGGAAAGACCTTCTTCTTAACAACATCTCCGAGTACACCTGCAAGATTAAATAATCCACAAACCTCATCCACATATATTAGATGCTCATCAGGATGTTTTGTTCCATCTCCCAAAAAAGGATTAGCTAGCAGTTTTTCTACCATAGCCAAAGGAGTTCCAAAGCAAGCATTTTCATTTTCAGTAGGTTCAGTGGGTTGAGGAGCAACTCTTTGCTCTACTGGTCGGGGTGAAGATACCCCAAACAAGCCCCTCAAAGGATTACTTTCCATAGTAACAAGTGACAGTAAATTTCAGCACACTATATAAATTTTTCCTTACCAAATTCCACCTACCAAAGGCGCTTCACTCCCCGGCAACGATGCCAGAAAAGAGTCTTGATGACCCACAAGTATAGGGGATCTATCGTAGTGCTTTCAATAAGTAAGAGTGTCGAACCCAACGAGGAGCAAAAGGAAATGAGAAGCGGTTTCCAGCAAGGTATTCTCTGCAAGTACTGAAATAAGTGGTAGCAAATAGTTTTGTGATAAGATAATTTGTAACGAGCAACAAGTGACAAAAGTAAATAAGGTGCAGCAAGGTGGCCCAACCCTTTTTGTAGCAAAGGACAAGCCTGGACAAACTCTTATATGATGCAAAGCGCTCCCGAGGACACATGGGAATATCGTCAAGCTAGTTTTCATCACGCTCATATGATTCGCGTTCGGTACTTTGATAATTTGGTATGTGGGTGGACCGGTGCTTGGGTGCTGCCCTTACTTTGAAAAAAAATACCACTTATGATTAACCTCTATTGCAAGCATCCGCAAATACAATAAAAGTATTAAGGTAAACCTAACCATAGCATGAAACATATGGATCCAAATCAGCCCCTTACGAAGCAACACATAAACTAGGGTTTAAGCTTCTGTCACTCTAGCAACCCATCATCTACTTATTACTTCCCAATGCCTTCCTCTAGGCCCAAACAATGGTGAAGTGTCATGTAGTTGACGTTCACATAACACCACCAGAGGAGAGACAACATACATCTCATCAAAGTATCAAACGAATACCAAATTCACATGACTACTAATAGCAAGACTTCTTCCATGTCCTCAACAACAAAAGTAACTACTCACAAAGCATAAACATGTTCATAATCATAGGGGTATTAATGTGCATATAGGATCTGAACATATGATCTTCCACCAATTAAACCAACTAGCATCAACTACAAGGAGTAATTAACACTACTAGCAACCTACTAGCACCAATCCCGGACTTGGAGACAAGAATTGCATACAAGAGATGAACTAGGGTTTTGAGATGAGATGGTGCTGATGAAGATGTTGATGGAGATTGCCCTCTCCCGATGAGAGGAGCGTTGGTGATGACGATGGCGATGATTTTCCCCTCCGGGAGGGAAGTTTCCCCGGCAGAACAGCCCCGCCAAAACCCTAGATTGGTTCCGCCAAGGTTCCGCCTCGTGGCGGCGGAGTTTCGTCCGAGAAGGTGGCTTATGATTTTTTCCCATTGAAAGAATCCATATAGCAGAAGATGGTCACCGGAGGGCCACCAGGGGGCCCACGAGGTAGGGGGCACGCCCAGGGGGGTAGGGCGCGCCCCCACCCTCGTGGGCAGGGTGTGGCCCCCTGGTGATGTTCTTGTGCTCAATGTTTTTTATATATTTGGAAAACATCATCCGTGAAGTTTCAGGACTTTTGGAGCTGTGCAGAATAGGTCTCTAATATTTGCTCCTTTTCCAGCCAGAATCCTAGCTGCCGGCATTCTCCCTCTTTATGTAAACCTTGTAAAATAAGAGAGAATAGACATAAGTATTGTGACATAATGTGTAATAACAGCCCATAATGCAATAAATATTTATATAAAAGCATGATTCAAAATGGATGTATCAATCCATGATGCTAATTATATGCAAAGCCACAAGCTTGGGGATGCTATGTTTGATGAAGATGATATTTTTAGTCCCCCATGTTTTGATGTGCAAATTTATTATGATGAAAGCATGCCTCCTATCTATGATGATTATTGTGATGACATGTATACTATAAAGAATAATGATAACCATGAAACTTGTCATCATGATTTTAATTTTCAATTGGATTATGCCTCACATGATAGTTATTTTGTTGAGTTTGCTCCCACTACTATTCATGAGTAGAAATTTGCTTATGTGAAGAGTAATAAAAATTCTATGCTTGTAGATCGTGAAAAGAATGCTTTATGTGATGGTTATATTGTTGAATTCATTCATGATGCTATTGAAAATTATTATGAGGGAGGAATATATGCTTGTAGGAATTGCAATAATATCAAGTTTCCTCTCTATGTGTTGAAAATCTTGAAGCTATGCTTGTTTTGCCTTCCTATGCTAGTTGATTCTTGTTCCCATAAATTGTTTGCTGACAAAATCCCTATGCATCGGAAGTGGGTTAGACTTAAATGTGCTAGCCATATTCTTCATGATGCTCTCTTTATGTTTCAGTTCTTATCTTTTATGTGAGCATCATTGAAATCATCATGCCTAGCTAGGAGCGTTAAACGTTTGCGCTTGTTGGGAGGCAACCCAATTTTATTTTTGCTCTTTGCTATTTGTTCCTGTTTAGTAATAAATAATTCATCTATCCTCTGTTATGATTGTGTTTTTATGTTTTAATTAGTGTTTGTGCCAAGTAAAGCCTTTAGGATCTTCTTGGGTGATTGTTGTTTGATCTTGCTGAAAAAACAGAAGGTATGTGCTCACGAAGATAATTTTCGTTTTTTACCAGAGAGCGATAAAATACCAACTCCAACTGAAGTAGATCAATATACTAATTGTCCTGGTCTTCCTAATTTTTCAGAATTTTTGGAGTTACATAAGTATTTGACACCTCCAGATTGCTATAGACTGTTCTGTTTTTGACAGATTCTGTTTTCATTGTGTTGTTTGCTTATTTTGATGAATCTATGAGTAGTATCGGAGGGTATGAACCATAGAGAAGTAGTAATACAGTAGATATTACACCAATATGAATTTAGAATGAGTTCACAACAGTACCTAAGTGGTGATTTATTTTCTTATACTAACAGAGCTTACGAGTTTTCTGTTAAGTTTTCTGTTGTGACGTTTTCAAGTTTTGGGTAAAGATTCGATGGACTATGGATTAAGGAGTGGCAAGAGCCTACTTGGGGATTCCCAAGGCACCCCAAGGTAATATTCAAGGACAACCAAGAGCCCAAGCTTGGGGATGCCTCAGATGGCATCCCCTCTTTCGTCTTCGTTCATCGGTAACTTTACTTGGAGCTATATTTTTATTCACCACACGATATGTGTTTTGCTTGGAGCGTCATTTTATTTTCTTTTGTTTTGCTTGCTGTTTGAATAAAATACCAAGATCTGAAATTCTTAAATGTTAGAGAGTCTTCACACAGTTACATAATTATTCAACTACTCATTGTGCTTCGCTTACATCTTTTGGAATAGTTTGTCGTTTGCTCTAGTGCTTCACTTATATCTTTTAGAGAACGACTGTGGTTTTATTTTGAATAAATTAATGAACTCTCATGCTCCACTTATATTATTTTTAGAGTCTTTTAGAACATCAAGGTAATTTTCTTTGGTTATGAAATTAGTCCTAATATGATGGGCATTCAAGATGGGTATAATAAAAAAATTCATATAGAGTGCGTTGAATAGTTTGATACTTGATAATTGTTTTGAGATATAAAGATGGTAATATTAGAGTCGTGCTAGTTGAGTAATTGTGAAATTGAGAAATACTTGTGTTGAGGTTTGCAAGTCCGGTAGCATGCAGGTATGGTAACCGTTGTGTGACAAATTTGAAGCATGATGTGTTCTTTGAGTGCCTTCCTTATGAGTGGCGGTTGGGGACGAGCGATGGTCTTTTCACACCAATCTATCCCCCTAGGAGCATGCGCGTAGTGCTTGGTTTTGATGACTTGTAGATTTTTGCAATAATTATGTGAGTTCTTTATGACTAATGTTGAGTCCACGGATTATAGGCACTCTCACCCTTCTATCATTGCTAGCCTCTTCGGTACCGTGCATTGCCCTATCTCACCTCGAGAGTTGGTGCAAACTTCGCTGGTTCATCCAAACCCCGTGATATGATACGCTCTATCACACATAAGCCTCCTTATATCTTCCTCAAAACAGCCACCATACCTACCTATTATGGCATTTCCATAGCCATTACGAGATATATTGCTATGCAACTTTCTATCGTTCCGTTTATTACGACACGCTTCATCATTGTCATATTGCCTTGCATGATCATGTAGTTGACATCGTATTTGTGGCAAAGCCACCGTTCATATTTTTTATATACATGTCACTCTTGATTCATTGCACATCCCGGTACACCGCCGGGGGCATCTACATAGAGTCATATTTTGTTCTAAGTATCGAGTTGTAATTCTTGAGTTGTATGTAAATAAAAGTGTGATGATCTTCATTATCAGAGCATTGTCCCATGTGAGGAAAGGATGATGAAGACTATGATTTCCCCACAAGTCGGGATGAGACTCGGACGAAAAAAAGAGCCAAAAAAAGAGAAGGCCCAAAAAAATGAGAGAAAAAGAGAGAAGGGGCAATGCTACTATCCTTTTACCACACTTGTGCTTCAAAGTAGCACCATGATCTTCATGATAGAGAGTCTCTTATGATGTCACTTCATATACTAGTGGGAATTTTTCGTTATAGAGCTTGGCTTGTTATATTCCAATGACGGGCTTCCTCAAAATGCTCTAGGTCTTCGTGAGCAGGAAAGTTGGGTGCACACCCACTTAGTTTCTTTTGTTGATCTTTCATACATTTATAGCTCTAGTGCATCCGTTGCATGGCAATCCCTACTCCTCGCATTGACATCAATTGATGGGCGTCTCCATAGCCCGTTGATTAGCCATGTTGATGTGAGACTTTCTCCCTTTTTTTCTTCTCCACACAACCTCCATATTCATACTTTGTTCCACCTATAGTTCTATATCCATGGCTCACGCTCATATATTGCATAAAAGTTGAAAAAGTTTGAAAATGCTAAGTATGAAACAATTACTTGGCTTGTCATCAGGGTTGTGCATGATGGGAGCATTTTGTGTCACGAAAATGAAGCATGGGCAAACTATATGATTTTGTAGGGATAAGCTTTCTTTGGCTATGTTATTTTGATAAGACATAATTGCTTGGTTAGAATGCTTGAAGTATTATTATTGTTATGTCAATACTAAACTTTTGTCTTGAATCTTTCGGATCTGAGCATTCATGCCACAATAAAGAAAATTACATTGAAATTATGTTAGGTAGCATTCCACATAAAAAATTCTGGTTTTATCATTTACCTACTCGAGGACGAGCAGGAGTTAAGCTTGGGGATGCTTGATACGTCTCCAATGTATCTATAATTTTTGATTGTTCCATGCTATTATATTATCCATCTAGGATGTTTTATATGCATTTATATGCTATTTTATATGATTTTTGGGATTAACCTATTAACCTAGAGCCAAGTGCCAGTTTATGTTTTTTCCTTGTTTTTTGAGTTTTACATAAAAGGAATACCAAACAGAGTCCAATTGACGTGCCAATTTTTGATGATTTTTATGAACCAAAAGAAGCCCCCAGAGGAAATGAGTTGGGCCAGAAGAGTCCCGGGCCGTCCACGAGGGTGGGGGGCGCGCCACCCTATCTCGTGGATGACTCGGGGACCCCCTGACTAGTTCCCGACGCCAAAAATTCCTATAAATACAGAAACCTCGAGAGAATAACCTAGATCGGGAGTTCCACCACTGCAAGCCTCTGTAGCCACCAAAAACCAATCGGGACCCTGTTCCGCACCCTGCCGGAGGGGGGGAAATCCCTCTCCGGTGGCCATATTCATCATCCCGGCGTTCTCCATGACGAGGAGGGAGTAGTTCACCCTCGGGGCTGAGGGTATGTACTAGTATCTATGTGTTTGATCTCTCTCTCTCTCTCTCTCTCTCTCTCTCTCTCTCTCGTATTCTTGATTCGGCACGATCTTGATGTATCGCGAGCTTTGCTATTATAGTTAGATCTTATGATGTTTCTCCCCCTCTACTCCCTTGTGATGAATTGAGTTTTCCCTTTGAAGTTATCTTATCGGATTGAGTCTTTAAGGATTTGAGAACACTTGATGCATGTCTTGCATGGGATACCCGTGGTGACAATGGGGTATTCTATTGATTCACTTGAAGTATGTTTTGGTGATCAACTTGCGGGTTTTGTGACCTTGGAAACTTATGCATAGGGGTTGGCACACGTTTTCGTCTTGACTCTCCGATAGAAACTTTGGGCCACCCTTTGAATTTCTTTGTGTTGGTTGGGTAGATGAATTTGATATTATGGGATGCATATCGTATAATCATACCCACCGATACTTGAGGTGACATTGGAGTATCTAGGTGACATTAGGGTTTTGGTTGATTTGCGTCTTAAGGTGTTATTCTAGTACGAACTCTAGGATAGATCGAATGGAAAGAATTGCTTCATGTTACCTATATCTACCATCCATATTGCACTTGTATCACCATCTCTTCACCGAACTAGTGCACTTATACAATTTACCATTGTATTGCATGTGTTCAGGACACAAGAGACTCTATGTTATTTGGTTGCAGGGTTGTTTGAGAGAGACCATCTTCATCCTACGCCTCCCATGGATTGATAAACCTTAGGTCATCCACTTGAGGGAAATTTCTTACTATCCTACAAACCTCTGCTCTTGGAGGCCCAACAACGTTTACAAGAAGAAGGTTGTGTAGTAGACATCACCGGCCTGGCGTCTCGACCCTGCGCTCTTGTCGTTCCTCCTTCGAGGTCCTGCTTGAGGTGCGGAGAGCGTGCCGATGGCCCCGCCATTAGTCATTGCCCGCGGATGGACAACCTCGGCGCTGGTATCATCTTTAAGCCACAAGGCCCCGCCCCGCCGGTTCTCCGCCGTGGTCCGGAGGGCGGCCGGAAAGGCGCCGGCCTCCAGCCCCCTGCTGGGAGCAAGCGAGCCACTTTGAACTTCTTCGACGACCCCTGGCATGGAGGACGGTCCTGGACACGCGTTTGAACTTGCGCGCTAGTGCAATGCCATCCGTCATGAGCTCTTCCGGGAGGCGATGGGCACACTAAGCCAGCTCGAGGAAGAGCTCGTGGATGTTGACGCCCGTCTTGAGACCAAAGGTCTTCGGCTGGCGGACGAGTGGGACCAGCTGAGGGTGGCCATCGACCTTGGGCGTCTCTAGCGCGACCGCGCCATCGTGCTGGCTGAGGCATCCCTCGCTCCCTCACGTGAAGCCAGCGCCCGAGCCTTGGAGGAAGCAAGGGAGGCTGACCGCCGCTGCGAGGCCACAGAGAAGCGCGAAGGGGAGCTCCGAGCTCTGAATGCCTCCCTAGAGCACCAGGTCGAGGCACGCAGGACTGACTTGGCGTCGATTAAGGGGTCACCTTCCAAAGAGGAAGAGATCTTGAAGCGCGAGGGGCGCTGATGCTAGAGGCCACGGAGCGCAGCCTCGGGCTTGAGCGATTGGAGATGAGGGAGCGCCAGGTCACCTAGGCAGAGGACGCTGCCAGCGCGCGCGAGGCCAGGATCCAGGAGGAAGTCGACCATAGGGTGGCAGAGGCTCGTGTGGACCTCGCGAACAGATACGACCTGAAGCTGAAGCTCGTGGGAGTCGAAGCCGAGGGCAGAACCACCACCCGTAGGTCAAGGCTGGAGGAAGCGGAGCAGCGCAAGAAGGCCGCTGCGGCAGCCCTGATCTCCGTCCAGGCCGAATTGGCCTCCGCCCGTGCCGAACTGCTCCCGGTTCAGCGGTGGGTTACTGATGCTGAGTCCCTCGTGCAGCAGTGCAGGGAGGAAGTGCTCCGCCGGTAGACGTTGCAGGGCGAGCACACTCTCATGCTCTGAGCCCTCAGAGCGAGGGCCAATCAGGCGCTGGGCGCCATCTGTGATGAACATGCCCCTCATCCCCACGCAGAAGACTACGCCAGCCACCTTCGCTTCTTCACCGACGTCGTGACACGCCTGGGGGACCGAGCCGAGAGGGCTCGTGAGCTTGTTGAAGAGAGGAGCTGAGGGCTCATTGGGCACGCGTTCTCCCAAGTTTTCAGCCATCTCCAGAATCGATCCCAATTTTGACTTCAGCGCCGCCATTGCCCTAGTGCCCGGGGCCAGCCAGGACAACTTGGCGCGCTGGTTGGACGATAATGTGGACGCTCTGGTCAGGGCCTTCGCTTCCGAGGATGACGGGGTGGCGGTCGTGGTGGACGAAGGCGACGTAGTCGATGATGGTGAAGACGATGCCGGTGACAGCGCCAGCAACATGTGTGGGAGTGATTCAGAAGACGCTGTGAGCGACATGCCCGATTGAGCCCATGCTCCTTTGCTTTGAACCTACACGCAAAAGCTCAGGCACGGCCCCTCAAGGTGTAAGAGCATTTTGGGGAGGGGGGGAGCCCCTCATGTAATCAGACTATTGTCCTGATCCTTAAGCCAGACTTGAAATGTGCTTTTGCGAGCCCCTGAGCTCTTCCGTGGCTTACTATAGTAACTTACCTCAATCCAGTCTGGCCTCGAGATGGTTTTGCAGTTGCCGATGTGCATTCCTCTCGAGGGGAGTTCTCCGCGGGCTCCTGAGGGGAGTCCTTCACGGGCTCGTGAGGTTTCGGGCTTCTGAAGAGCCTACCGGCCCGCCCGAGAGGGCTTCGCGAGAAACAAGCGGCAGACTGTGGCGGGTTGTGTGCGTAGCGCGCGCATACTACGCCCAACCCCCACTCACGAGGTGCTTGCAGGGAAAGGGGTAGCATGCGGGAGCCTCGAAGCAAGGCACCGAACCAGAAAACTCAGAAAATTAACACGAACAAGCGAAGTGGCCCCCCGCGCTTGCAAATGAAAATGCAACTTCAAGTTCAAATCCAAAAGGCAGTAAGTCAAGCTACAAAAAAGGCGTTCTAAACAAATGGCCGCATTCGGCACCTAGCTAGTCTTCTTGTCTTCCCACCAGCGCGGAGCTAAGTGCTTTCACTGGCTGCATAGTCATTGGTGGACAGTGTCGATGGCCAGCGCGGAGCATGGTGCTTCCACTAGGACGTGGGTGGGAGCCCTCGAGGCCCGAGGGCGGCACTCCGGAGACTCTGAGGCGTGTACATCCCCACTCATTATTATGTGAGAGTGTCACGAGCGAAGACCATCATAGGCGCGAGCCTTACTTCATATTGCCAGGCAAGGGCCTCGCCCTGCGTCACCCTCGACCACCATTGGGGTGTCCGGAAACCAGGACGAGACCAAGGGGCAAAGAGGACGCTGGCAGCGCCCCCGGCGACCACGGGTACTCCACCAGGAGGGGAGGAAGGCTCGCCGGCGCTTCCCCGGGCAGAGGGCCTACCTCCGTGCAACATCTTGCTCCGGGTGACGCGGGGGAGGGCCTGGCTTCGGGCCTCTCCCGCGCGGCCCCCGGAGCGTTGCTCCTACCGCTGGTTTGGCTACTGTCATGAGGTCTCTAACTGGAGCTGCAGCTTGGTTCTCCTGCAGTTTAGGTTTAGCATAAGCTTGCTCTAGAGATATTGACCGTACCCCACTGTCGTCGTTGCTGAAGGGGTCAGCGAAGCCTCCGGGCGGCTCGGGGAAGCCCTGTGCTTCTGGCCCTCTAGCCGCCCATCCCGGTCGGAGGAACAGATTGGGGCCTTCCCCCGGCAAGTATTCTAGGTTCACCATGCGGGGCACGTAGGCATCCGTGGCTGCCTCACCAGAGCCGCCGCCCAGGTACCCCACGCCTCATGCCGCCAGTCGAGGCACTTGGCCCTGGTGGCTGCCGTCTGGCATCCTGGCACGTCCGTGCGGTGGGCCGTCAGTGCTTGTTCCTCCTAGCAAAGGTGCGGCCGTGGCCAAAAGGCTCACGCCAGGTCCTACGCCGATGCTGTCGGTTCCCCCTGACGCCCCAAGGGGCGCGTGGGCTCGCCTGGGCCTCGCACGCGCTTTTGCCATGACCTGGGGTGTGGTCAAGGAGCAAAAAGGCGGCGTACCCCTACAGGCGGCATCCACTAGCTCGGCAACTCGCTCCAGTACTGCATCGCGGCCGCTATCCGCCAGCCTACACCGCAGCAGCTCCCCTGCCACGATGAGCGCGACTCGCATGTTCGCCTACTCCCGCTGGGTGTGTGGTGCCGTCGCCACAGCATAACCTGAGTATTGCGCGGTTGCGAGCACGCCGTGGCACGAGAGCGGCGGGCGCCGGCCCGCGCTTCCCGCGCCTGCGAGTGTTAGGCGGCGCGCTGGCGCCTGGAGCATGGAGTTGACGTCTTCTGGAGCAGATTGCGGCGCCCGGGCAGGCCAGTCTGCCCAGTGGTCAGCTTGGGTCCTCCGGCCATCAAATATTGGAGTTGCGGGGTGATGGTGAGTCGGTTGACCAAGAAGAAAGCTTCAGCGCACCACTACCTGACACGCCAAATGTCGGATTGTGGGTTCCGGCAAACCCTTGAGGTTCAAACACTGGGGTGCGCACGAAGATCTCTCTCTCCCTATCTCACTCTCGCAACGATCTCTAGGCTAGCTCGACGAACCCAAGGAACAAGTGACACGAGAGTTTATACTAGTTCGGGCCACCGTTGTGGTGTAATACCCTACTCCAGTGTGGTGTGGTGGATTGCCTCGTGGGCTGAGGATGAACTAGTATAGTGGATGAACAATCTCCTGAGGGGAGGTGTTCTTGAAATCGATGAGCTGGTGTGGTTGAGGATGGTCCGAATGACCCGTCCCCGCATGAGCCGATCCCTGACTACGGTGGTGGCTAGCCCTATTTATAGAGGCCCTGGTCCTCTACCCAAATGTTTAAGCGGGAAGGGATCCCACAACGACCAATTTTGAAGGGAGAGAACTAGTACAAGTTATCCTGACAAAAGGTGGTCTTCGCCTGCCAAAGGCTCTGGTGGTGACGCCGTTGTGAGCTCCACGGTGACCTCCGTCCTGCTGGTATTGGTCTTGTAGCACCGATATGGAAACCTTTGCCTAATGCCTCGGGACTCCTTGTCTGCTCCTTCTTCCTTAGCACCAAAGAGGAAACTGGCACCCTGCGCCCGCTGGCGCCCGCCTGGCCTTAGTCGTCATGGCTCACGTCACGCAGACCTCACGAGGTGCCCCTTCCATAGATATCTCCGCTCCTCAGGAGCCATCCTAGCGAGGCCGCCCTGAAGGAGGTCTTGGTGTCATTCGCCTCGCGAGGCTTGGCCCCTCACAAGGGTCTTGAGTGATCGCTGGTGAAGATGGGCCGTACCAGGCCGTTGGTGGAGCCACGCCCTGGGCCGTAGGCAGGCAAGTCTGGATACCCCCGTTCCGAGGACGCCGACAGCTGTCTCAGACCATCCGTAGGGCCCGCGAGGCCCTCTCCGTCGTCCTTCGATTTTTTGCACTCACCGTGGCGCCGAGCATTGTCAACATGGTTAACGAACATGAGGAATCAGGGGATGACTTTATTTGGACTAGATGACCGTAGGGACCCTCTAGGGCCATAATTGTAAGTATGCAAGTTCCTCCTTATTATATATATACAACTATATTTTTTTGCTTCCTCCTGGTTTCCTGACATCACGGTCCCACACCATCATCAACATATATAGTCAATAAACGAGAGAATTGCACAAGGAGCGACCGATAGTTGGGACCCAGCAGCTCGAGCAGTATTTGTTTTTTAGGTGTAAGCGGAGTTTTTCTTGAGCGAAGTTTTTGTTGTTGTTTAGAGGAGCAGGGTATCAACTGGGCAGGCCGTGGCCTGTCTAGCCCAGGCTATTATTTTATGTCAACCAAATATCCAACCCAGATATTATTTTATCAAGGTGAAAATGGCTAGCCCAGCTATACTTTTTTTGTGGAATACCCAACCCAGGTCAACTTGTTATTCTCCACCCCGCTGGGATGTAAATCTTTCCTATGAGGGATGCATTAGGCCTAAGAAAAAATGGGCTTTAAGAAATAATAAATGGGTTGTAATTATGAAAAATGGGCTATAAATATTCAAAAATGCACCAAGCAGGTAATTAGTTTCAAAAATATTATTGTTTGAATTTGGAAATTTTAATTTCATTACTTATTGCGCATGCAACATTTCTTTAGATTTTTACCTAATACAAATTCATTTTGAAATTATATTTAACTTGACTTCAAATTTAGGGATATTTTTTCGGATCCCATCAAAATGTGGGATTCTTGGTTGAATTCTGTTTTGAGAGGTTGGTTGAAATTATTAATCATTGTCCTGGCTAGAAAATGGGCTGTAATTTTAACAAACTGTAAATGGGTTGTTGTAAATTCCATTAGAATTCAAAAATGGGCTGTACAATATTACAAATCGCAAATGGGATATATTTTCTCTGCCACAGATGTGATGCTTACTTGTGGGCCTACTATTTTTTGAGAATTATAGTCAGTGACGCGTACGGAAGGCTTGTGGGCCTACTAAGGCATATGGAAGGCTTTGTAAACTTATAGTCAATCTCGGATATTCTTGCTTCAGCCGCCCAAACCACCGCCGGCGATACAGCTTGCTACCGCCTTCTGTGGCTGGCTATGCTACCACGCAGGCTTCATCGGCCTACTCTACTCCCAAACGCCGTCCATGCCATTCCTCTACTCACTGTAAGTGCATCTAGTGCCACCCCTAGTTGGTTTTGGAGTATTGACGACAAACCTAGTTGAGGGACTAATGTGTTTGTGAGAATTGCAGGATAACACAGGTAGAAGTCCCTCATTGATTCGGTTTTCCTACCAGAGATGACCCCTAAAAATGTATGAAGACATTGAAGTCAAAGGTGGTATATGAAGATATTCACATTGAAGACTATGACAAGAGAAGACACCACATGAAGCCTATGGAGCTCGAAGACTTAGATCTTTCGTAGTTCTTTTTCTTCTGTGTTGAGTCATAGGAACCACCGTACTATTTAGTGGGGTCCAAGAGAACCAGTCAGAATGACTGAAGTGATGCTTAACCAAAACCTATGTCTTCGAGTGAAGACTTTGAGAGCAAATCTTGTCCAGAGTCGGGCAAGTCAGCTTTGCTTGTAGCCCAAGTAAAGTTGCCATGTGAGTTTGAAATCTGACCGTTGGAACACGTGTCAGTTCCTTAGTGACCCAGGGTCATTTCGGACAAATCAGGTCGGGTTGCCAAGTGGCTATAAATAGCCCACCCCCTACAACCATAAACGGTTGGCTGCTCAGATTTAGAGTACGGCTTTTGTCGTTTGAGAGCAACCCACCTCGAAGCCTTTGAGAGAGAATTCCTTGCGAGGATAAAGCCCTAACCACCCAGAGCCAAAGAGAATTAGGAATCACTTAAGTCTTCTTGTCTGTGTGATCTGAAGACTTATTACACTTGAGGGCTGTGCATCCTCCAGCCGGTTAGGCGTCGCGTGCTGAGCATCCAAGAGACATTGTGGATTGCCGGTGAACGAAGTCTGTGAAGGTTTGGGAGTCTACCTTGAAGACTTACCAGAGTGATTGGGCGAGGTCTGTGTGACCTTAGCTCAAGGGGAATACGGTGAGGACTGGGTGTCCTGAGCTGCGTGTTCAGGACTGGGTGTTCGGGACTGTGTGTCCTAAGGTTTAAATACCTAGCTGCCCTAACCAGACGTACAGTTGTCACAACAACTGGAACTGGTCCAACAAATCATTGTCTTCAGCGAGTCACTGGTTTCATCTTCCCTTACCTTTACTTACTGTTACTCCTTGTGAAGTCATTGTATGTTCGCACTATCTTTTGTCTTCACTGAGTGACTGCATGTTCTGTGTGGCTTCACAATATCTTCCTACCTGATCCTTACTACATTGCTGCTATTAGTCATTGTGCTTTCACTCTATTGAATACTTGGCTATGGCTTGCCTAGTGTAGTCTACCTTCCGCTGCAGGGTAATAGGTTTATTTCTATCGTTTGTCTTCATAACTTCCATGTTTTGAAGACTTTCATGAAAATCGCCTATTCACCACCCCTCTAGTTGATATAACGCACTTTCAATTGGTATCAGAGCAAGGTGCTCCCTTGTTCTGTGTGATTCGGTTTAACCACCTGGAGTTTTAGCTATGTCGACTGCAGGGAAAGTCTCTGCTATGTGCCCCATCTTTGATGGAACTGAATATCCCTACTGGAAGAATAAGATGCGCATGCCTCTTGAAGCCATTGACGTCGACCTATGGTATGTCGTCGAGAACGGCGTTCCCAAGGCTGGAGAAGGTGTCACTGCTGCTGATGTCAAGAAATTTGTTCAACTGGACTCTACTGCCAAGAATATCATCTATGGTCATCTGACCAAAGGACAGTATGGCCGTGTGAGTGCTTTGAAAACATCTAAGCTGGTCTGGGACTGGCTCTCCAAGGTCAATGAAGGCGTCTCAACCTAGAGAGATCAGAGAATCAGTGTCCTTCGCAACCTCTTCAACCGCTTCAAGCGAAATGACAATGAGAATGTCCAGCTCACATTTGACCGACTCACTGACATCACAAATGAGCTTCAAGCCCTCGGCGCTACTGAGATCACCAAACATGAAGTCGTCAAGACACTACTGAGATCACTTGATAGTTCGTTTGACACCCTAGCCCTGATGATTCAAGAACGTCCTAATTTCAAGACACTCGAGCCGTCTGACATACTTGAGAGGCTCAACACACATGAGTTTCAGCTTTCTGAGAAAAGAGATATCTACGGTCCAAACTATGGGCGAACTCGTGCCTTGAAGGCAAAAGCTGTCTCCTCATCTGAAGAAGAATCTGACAGCAGTTCGGATGATCCTGAAGACATTGGAAGGGAACTTGCTATGCTTGTGAAGAAGTTTCAAAAATTCACCAAGAAAAAAGGCTTCAGAAAGTCTTCCCGATCAAGCTCAAGGAATGATGAAGCTTCTGCTCACGACTACAAGAAGAAAACATGTCACAAGTGCAAGAAACCTGGCCACTTCATCTCTGAGTGTCCACAGTGGGACAATGAGAACAAAAAGAAGAAGAAGAGCAAGGAATATGACTCTGACGACAAGAAGAAGAAGAAGAAATACCCAAAGTCTTCTTCCAAGTCTTCCTCAAAGTCTTCATCACACAAGAAGAGCTCATCTGGCAAGGCACGTGCGTTTGTTGGCAAGGAAATGGATTCAGAGGAGGAGTCCGCTTCTGAGGAGGCGGAGGTGGAGTCTGAGGAGGAGTCCCATTCAGGCGTCGAAGTCTGGCTACAGCATACGTTGCCAAGTCCATCTTCAACACTGAAGACAATGACTTCATCACCGACACCGATGCAAATGACAAGGACTACTCCGCTTCTACCTACTGCTTCATGGCACGCGGTGCCAAGGTAAACACACGCACTACTCACTATCAAACATCTAGTGACGATGACTCTGATTGTGGTTCAAAACCCAGCTACAAAACACTTGCTAAAATTGCAATTGAACAACAGAAAGCTATGGAACATATTCAAAAACTGTTAGACAGAAGCGATGATCTGTTAGGTGCTGAAATGACTCGATCTGAATCCTTAATTGAAGACATAAAAAAACTTCACGTTAAGTATCAGGAACTTGAAAGTCGTCATGAAACTCTCTCAACAACTCATGAAAAGCTTTCCTATGATTATCTTCAAAGGAAGCAAGATCTTGAGAAATTGAGAGCGGCTCATGAAGATCTTCAAAAGGAAAACGAGTCACTTCGCGCCAAACAGATCAGTTTCGCTCAGGAAGGATTTGAACCACCATGTCTTAAATGCATTGAGCGTGATAATGCTACTTCTGTTGCTGAATGTTCTACTGCTACTGCTGTTGCAATATCTTCAACTGTTGATGTGCTAACTAACCCCTCTGCTGAGGATACCACTGCTATTGCTGATGAGAATGCTAGGTTGAAGACATTGCTTGAAACAGGGATGTACAAAAGTCTTAAAGGGCATCAGACACTATGTGATGTCCTCAAAAAGCATATTCTGAACCGAAACCCGAGGAAAGAGGGTGTTGGGTTCGTAAGGAAAATGAATGCTGATGGCTCTTACTGGAAACCTGAGTAGTACCCCAAAACCACGTGGGTTGCTGCAAAGGAACCTTCAGCAGATCCATCCAATCTATCTGGCTTCACTTGTGCTAACCCCATTATCATTGATGAATCCCTTGATGCAAACTATAAACTGTTTAAGAATCAGAATGGTGAAGTGTTTGCCAGGTACATTGGTACTAACTGCAGGAATGGACCGCCTATGAAGAAGATCTGGGTTCCAAAAAGGTGTCTGGAGAATCTTCCTATGAATGTCATCATGACACCTCACGTGAAGAAGACAAACCTCAGCCCAAAGGCTTCATATGGTCCAAAGGCTTCATACAGACAGAGGACTCACCTGAGTCGCACTAACGCAAATGTTTTGCAGGGAAACCATACTCAGGCATATGAATATGAGAGCGGTTCATCAAACCGCCATGTTCATAAGACCAAGAGCTATTCTGCTTATTCTTATGAGTACTATTGTCCGCCTACAAGACTGTTTGCTAGGGATCCAAAGCCAAAGTTCTCAGATGCTGCACTTAGACTTATTGCTTCTAAGCCACCCTTGAAGATGTGGGTGGCTAAGAAAGCTTAACTCTCTTTTGCTGGGAAAGGTCTCCAGCAGAAAACCAAAATCGTCTGACGCTATTGCTGGGGACCTTAAACATCTTGTAGGGCGCAAGATCAAATGCCCGAATGGTCTTACTATGTACTTCGTTCCTGAATCGCTTGCTACTCTCCCTGTTAGTCCTAATCTGGATCTAAGCTTTCATAACCCACTGGTTCGTCAAATGTTTTTGCTTCACAATGCTCTTCGTGAAGCCTATCCCCCTAACTGCACTGTAGGGTACGGCACCAGCGTCTTCAGAATGGATTATTGATAGTGGGTGTACAAATCACATGACTGGCAAAAGAAGTCTTCTTATGGACTCAACCTTACGTCCATCCGACAAGAGCCACATCACATTTGCTGACACTGGTAAAAGTAAGGTATTGGGTCTAGGTAGAGTTGCAATCTCAAGGGATCAATACATGGATAAAGTCATGCTTGTTGAATCCCTTAGCTTCAACTTAATGTCTGTCTCAATGCTTTGCGATTTAAACATGATCGTAATATTTGGAAAATATCGTCGCCTTGTTCTAATGGAATCTGACAAGTCTCTAGTATTTGAAGGGTATCGAAAAGATGATTTGTACGTGGTAGATTTCTCAGCAGGACCACAGCTTGCCATATGTCTTCTAGCAAAAGCTTCGGAATGCTGGCTCTGGCATCAGAGGCTTGGGCATGGTGGCATGAGGAACCTCCACACCCTGGAAAAGAAGAAGCATGTCATAGGCATCGAGGGCGTCAAGTTCAAGAAAGATCACTTATGTGGTGCCTGTGAGGCAGGAAAGATGACGAGGGCCAAACATCCCTCGAAGACAATCATGACCACTACTCGACCCTTCGAACTGCTTCACATGGATCTTTTCGGTCCCACTCATTACTCAACTCTTACTACTACTGTTTGTCTCTATGGCTTTGTCATTGTTGATGATTATTCTAGATATACTTGGGTGCACATAATCCTTTACAAGACTGAAGTGCAGCATGTCTTCAGACGCTTCGCCAATCGAGCAATGAACAACTATGGCGCCAAGATAAAGCATATCAGAAGTGACAATGGCACTGAATTCAAGAACACTGGCCTTGATACATATCTTGATACCTTGGGCATCACACATGAATTCTCAGCCCCGTACACGCCACAGCAGAATGGGGTCGTCGAACGCAAGAACAGAACACTCATTGAGATGGCCAGAACGATGCTAGATGAATACAAGACTCCAAGAAAATTCTGGCCTGAAGCCATTGATATTGCATGCCATACAATCAATCGTGTTTATCTTCACAAGCTTTTGAACAAGACATCTTATGAGCTCCTTACTGGCAAGAAGCCAAATGTCAGTTACTTCAGAGTATTTGGCGCCAGGTGCTGGATCAAGGACCCACATCACACCTCAAAGTTTGCACCAAAAGCACATGAGGGTTTTATGCTTGTATATGGAAAGGATTCGCACTCCTACAGAGTCTTCAATCTCTTTCATTACAAAGTGGTTAAAACAGTGGATGTGTGGTTCGATGAGACCAATGGTTCACAAAGAGAGAAACTGCCAAATGTGCTAGATGAAGTTCCATCCAGAGAATCAATCAAGCTAATGGGAACTGGAGAAATTATACCTTCTGAAGCTCATCCTGAAGAAGAACTTATCATCTCAGCACCTGATCAACATGAAGACAATGCTCAGCCTGAAGACATTCCTTCTAACAACGACAATACTCAACAAGAGCAAAATCTTCGCCCTGTACATCCTCGCGTTGCCAATGAGTGCAGATTGAAAGAATAATTGATAGCATCAATGCACCCGGTCCACTCACTCGTTCAAGGGCAACTCAGCTAGCAAATTTCTGTGGGCACTTCACATTCGTCTCAATAACAGAACCCAAGAAAGTTGAAGAAGCCTTCATGGAACCTAAATGGATTCAAGCTATGCAAGACGAGCTTCAACAGTTTGAGCTGAATAATGTATGGGAACTGGTCAAGTGTCCCGATCCTCAGAAGCACAACATAATAGGCACCAAATGGATATACCGCAACAAGCAAGATGAGCATGGTCAAGTTGTCAGAAACAAAGCTCGTCTCGTTGCTCAAGGATATACTCAAGTGGACGGCATTGACTTCGATGAAACATTTGCTCCTGTGGCTAGACTTGAAGCCATACGCATACTGATGGCCTATGCAAATCATCACAACATAATTCTTTATCAAATGGATGTGAAGAGCGCCTTCCTCTATGGCAAGATTGAAGAAGAAGTGTATGTTGCACAACCTCCTGGCTTTGAAGATCCAAAACATCCTGACATGGTATACAAGCTCAACAAGGCACTGTATGGCCTCAAACAAGCCACTCGGGTGTGGTATGACACACTCAAATACTTCCTGAAGAGCAAAGGCTTCATACCTGGTTCTCTTGACCCCACTCTCTTCACGAAGACATATGATGGTGAATGTTTGTGTGCCAAATATATGTGGATGACATTATCTTCGGCTGCACCAATCAGAAGTACAATGAAGAGTTTGGATATATGATGCAAGAGCAATATCAAATGTCTATGATGGGAGAGCTGAAGTTCTTTCTCGGTCTTCAAATACGACAGCAACGCAACGGCATCTTCATATCTTAAGAGAAGTATCTCAAAGATTGCCTGAAGAAGTTCGGTATGCAAGACTGCAAAGGCTTCACGACGCCAATGCCAGCCAAGCATCATCTGGGTCCTGACGACAATGGTAAAGAGTTCAATCAAAAGGTATACCGCTCCATGATTGGTTCTTTACTTTATCTATGTGCATCTAGGCCAGATATTATGCTTAGTGTTTGCATGTGTGCTCGATTTCAAGCGGCACCAAAGGAGTCGCATCACTTAGCTGTGAAGCGAATTCTTCGATATTTGGCTCACACCCCAACTCTAGGATTATGGTATCCAAAGGGCTCAGAGTTTGATCTGGTTGTATTCTCGGATGCTGATTATGCTGGTGACAAAGTTGATCGCAAGTCTACATCGGGCACATGTCACTTTCTGGGACGATCACTTGTATGTTGGTCTTCAAAGAAGCAGAACTGTGTATCTCTCTCCACTGCTGAATCTGAATACATTGCTGCTGGATCTTGCTGCGCTCAGCTTCTGTGGATCAAGCAAACTCTCAAAGACTATGGCATTCATCTGAAGCAAGTGCCACTCTACTGCGACAACGAAAGCGCCATCAAGATTGCCAACAACCCAGTTCAGCACTCGAAGACAAAGCACATTGAAATTCGTCATCACTTTCTCAGAGATCATGTTGTGAAGGAAGATATTGATATCATACACGTCAACACTGAAGAGCAATTGGCAGATATCTTCACCAAGCCCTTGGATGAGAAGAGATTTTGCAAGTTATGGTGTGAGCTAAATATCCTGGAATCCTCAAATGTCCTGTGATCAGGCACACATCCTAACCCTTATGCATATTGATGACTTAGATGTGCAACACACGAAGTAAAGTATATCTTCAATCAATGAAGACATACATTCTAAGTGTGAATACATTAATGTGGAATTTGACTTTGGAGCGCCACAATAATTGTGCGCCATGTCTGGGTCTAATACTTCCTATACGGTGGGTAACGCCACCACCAAATGTTCTATTTTGAAGTGTTTCACTCATGGCATTACATTTACTATGTCTTCACATTTGGTTTGGCTTCAATCTCAACATATCTTCATGATTATCTTCACTATGTTGATTATATAGATATATATATATATATACTAGTGTTCTGTCCTCTACAACATTCACTTATAGCTATGTCTTCTTGTTGAATTTTTTGAACTAAGTGAATGTGATCGGACCCTAACCTCTCTATGCTTTCTATCTCAAATTCTATCTCTCCAAATCATATGCATTATATTGAAACTGTCAAATATCTTCTCTGCGTCCTTGTCAGCAGAAGATACAGAGACAACCATTAAGTCCATTTTCAATGCTCATTCCTCCACATGAAACCCGAAGAAGTAGGAACGACCACCCGACAATCCAGGCGTGCGTGGGACGTGGAACAAACCCCAAAATTCCGTATAATGGCCACGTGTTCCTCAGATGCGAATCGCCAGGGGCACCTGTGTAATAACATAGTGCCGCCCCTGTACCTATAAATACACACTTCACGGTGGTCATTATCTCTTCTTCCACTCTCGCACGAACCCTAGCGCCACCGCTAGCCCTCGACGACGCCGGCGATGAAGCGCTTTGCTGCCGCAACCTCTCCGACGCCGTCTTCACGCCGACCGCGGACATCGTCCTCTCCGCCGTCACCGTAGGTGTCCTCCGTCGCCAAGTTAGGGCACGGAAGATCAAACTGCTCGGCCTCATCTTCCACTCCGTCTAGCAGTTCTTAGTGTGGTAAATAAAACTTCCTTTTTACGGCACCGTTGATCCTATGGCTTTGTCACTTTCTACCACAAGCAGTTTCTATTCACACAAGTTAGATCTCTCTCATACTGCATCTCATAACATGCCTAGTATATTCACTTGTGCTTCACAAAGTAGTTTGATTCCTCACTTGTACTGATCTCTGGATTCGTACAAATCTGGAACCAACTCCTTATCTATGAGTGAATGTCTTCGCACAATGAGGCCAATGTCTTCTAAACTGATTTATATTCAAAATCTTCTAAGAATGCATATGACCTCTTCCCCTTCCCTCACACCTTAATGCTGTCACAGGTACATGTCTGTGGGAGAATCCCTTGGTTCTCATAGTCTGCATTCATTTACAGAATTCTTACAGCATCATATAAATTCACCCGAAGCAAGTTCATGTTTGTCCAGCAAGCGAAAATCTTTGAAGCCTTTGAACGTGTTGAAGCCTTTCAGTTTAAAGTTCATGGCTTCAGAGAAATCAGCAAGGAAGGGTGGCAAAAAGCGTCGTGGGGAAACATCTAGAGATCTGCTAGATGACCTCTCAGAACTGTACAAGACAGATCCTGAAGAGGATTACAATCGGCGCAAGACCCAAATCCAATGGATTCGAAGATATTGGGCAGAACAATGGTTCAAATACCGATTTGTAACCCAAGAATATGCTGAGAAAAATGCCATCAAGAGACCGTGGGGAGACATCCTATACAAGAATCTTCAACCCAGGTCCAGAGATGAAGCCGTTGAACAAGGCTTCTATCCCTGCATGGTCCGTGGGCCACAGCCTGTTGATGCACACCCATCATCACTACTATGGTGTCGTGACGACATTCTGTTCAAGCGCAACTTCCAGTTTGCCCAGAACTCAGCGAAGCAAAACAAGAAGACATTGGGACTAGACTTCAACCCTGGCCCCTCAGCTCCAAGGGCTGATGGCACACGAGATGCAGAACCCAATGTCATCGGTCCTTTCTACAACCTTGAAGGCCACCCATATCTTGGTTCAAGGGACTGCAGTGAATGAGCCTGCAGCTGACGCTGAATAAGATGAAGCGCCTGCAGCGCCAAAGCCAAAGAAGTTGAAGAAGCCTAAAGCTTCAAAGACTGCCCCTTCACCAAAAGTCTCATGGGCGAAGCCACTGGCAACTACACCTCCTGAAGATAGTGTGCAGTCCGAAGATTTATCACACATCTCCAAGCCCCAGAAGGTCAAGATGCCTCTGCCACACACCGGCCAAGAGCTAACAGCTGCTGCCATTCTGCGCAATGATGCCATTGGTCTGTCAAGTGATGAAGATCTTGCAGATGACGCTCTTGAGCAACTCATCAAGAGCAAAGAAGAAGCAGAAATCTTCAATGATCTGCCTCTCTTTGATGTGACAATCATCCACAACTTCATTGATGAGTGGTTTGACACGCCAAACATCAGCTTCGAAGATCTGCAGCTACCCATTGGCCTTAGTGTCGCCTTCCATGGCGCCATTGCTTCAGAGTTAGCTATCGCCCAGCGCATTGTTGAACTGAAGCAAAAGATTGACTATGAAAAGGCTCAGTTCAAGAAGCATATGGCCAAGCTCAGCGTGCAAGAGGTGAAGAACTTCAAGATTATGCTGCACGCGCTCAAGGAAGCCTTTCTAAAGAAATGTGCAGAAGCTCAGGGTTCGCGTGAGCGCATGAAGGTTCTGGCTGATAGATGTGTGCTAGCCTACAATGAGGCTGAGAAGCACAAGGCCCTTGGGCGTCCTGGCATCGACCGCAGGATGGCTGCAAAGAAGATGAAGAAGCCCGCTACGGCTGAACCTGACGCACCAAGGTAGGAAGCAGATCCCATTGTCTTCCCAACTAGAATGACTGGCTCGAAGCCAAAAAGCCGGTCAACCGCTTTAGAGCTCAAGAAGACGAGGACTGCTGAGGCTGAAGCCAGGAAGAGGGAACATCCTGAAGCCTCTCCTATTGCCCCCTCCAAGAAGAAGAGGAAGACCAAGAAAGATCGGGCTGCTCCCATAGAGCCTTTGATAGTTGAACCCATTTCCATGGTTCGTCCTGATGCTGAACGCCAACTAACAATCCACGAGCCTGCTTTCACAGAGGCTCGTGAAGCTGAAGACTTTCCAGCAGCTGATCTCATCACTGCTGAAGACATTGGTCAACATGACCATGTAGAAGATGGTGCAGTCCTTCCTCAGCTCGAGAACAGTGAACTCATCAGCATTGGTCGTCCACTGATGCCAATTGCACAGGATGCTTCATGGGCGGATCACCCACAAGAGGAAGAAGACTTTGAGGCCCAGCCAACTCCAACTACACAGGCGTCGCCTGCGTTGCGCAGGCTTCGCAAAGGTCCCAGGCCTCAAGTCTCTGCTGAAGACAATCTGACTGCATCAGCCGCGGAAGAAGAAGTCCCACAAGTTGCCACTCCCCTGTCCCACCAAGAAGCAGTTCTCGACGAGAACGTGATTGTGACCGACCCTCCAGCTCGTCAAGTGGAGATTGAAAATCTTGAAGCTGCCACCACCACCACCAATGAAGCCACTGACGCTGTCATGGCTGAAGCTAATGTGGAGCCCTCCCCAACGGAAGAAGAAGTCAGCGAAGCCACTGATCCCACCACTTCTGTTCCTGAGTCTGCTGCTGGTCCCCAGTTCGACTATCATGTTGAGCATAGGCCTCAGGTACAGAAGCCAATCCCAAGATTGCCAAGGTTCCCAGGTCCTGCATCAGCACCTGGCTCCTTCAATATCAATGGCTTCAGAGCAGACAACACATTCTTCAATAGCTCCAGGAACCCCTACTCAAGGGAAAGGATATCATCTGATCGGTTCTGGAGCTATCCACAGCGAAGCTATTACTCATGCGTTCTTTACAACCAAGGTCACATCTTCCCACACAAGTGCCTTGACATTGAAGCTACAGCTGGTCTGCCCTGTCTGGAGGAAGCTCTGGATTGCTTCAAGGAAGTTGGACTGCTGCCGTTCGTTACTGACCAAGAGCATTGGAATGAAGAGTTGCTGCTCCAATTCTATGCCACACTTCACGTCCGCGGGTATAGCAGAGATCCGAAGACTTGGGTCCTGGAGTGGATGACAGGAAACGTTCATCACGAAGCCAAAGCCTTTGACATCATTGAGCTCACTGGTTTGCCCACTCCTGGCGATCTCTACGAGCATGGCTGTCAGCTTCATAGTGAAGCTATTGAGAGCATCTTTCAGAAGACTGAACCTAATATGAGTCAGATGCTCAGTATGATGAAGCCATTGCCCCAAGATGCTGCTTATCCCACGGAGTTCTTCGTTGAAGACCTTGAGTATCTGCCAAGAACCATTTATCACATCATAAGGCGAACTCTCTGGCCAATCAAAGGACACTCTCCACATGCCAAGCTTGAAGGTGCAATGAAGACTTTGGACTTCTATATTCTTCATGGCAAATGCTTCAATGCACAGGACTTCTTCATTCTCCAACTTGCTGCATCAGGATCTGATCTGTTTGGCTTGAAGTTCTACGCCCCATGAGTAATGCGGCTGATCAAACTTCACTCCACTATCTCATATCAGCCATCTGCTCGCAATCATCGGATTTTTCTGCCTGATGTGGATATGTCTATTGAAGCTATCTATCCTGAGCCTGCCAAGGAACCTCTAAGTCTTCAGAATGCAGAGCATCAAAGTTTTTCTCAGAACATTGAAGGAGTTGAAGCAGTCGCTCGTGTGTATCCTTTGGCTGGCACTACACGTGCACCGCATCCTGCTCTCACTGAAGCCACTGACAGTACAACTGCTCCACGACCCAAGAAGCGCACTCGTGTTCTCAACAACCGAGAGTTTCTTGTGGCTCTTCATCAGAAACAGGATAGGCATCATGACTGGCTGAAGAATCAGATGCAAAGCCTCTTGGTGGATGTTAACCACATTCGCAATCTTGCCACCAAGAATGCTTTTGTTGCCCATGAAACCTCTCGCCGCACATGGAAAGGGCTAACGCTGATGTGTTCTGAAGATGATCTTCAAGAGGATGGCCTCATTGAGCGATTCAAGTTTGACTCCACACCTCCTCGAAGGGCAGTGCTGCGATGAACTCCATCCCATGAAGACTCTGAGTTCTCTTCCTCTGCTGCAACTGTGACTGCCAGAGTGATCGAGGATGAAGACGATGCTACTTCACCGCCACCTCCTTCAGCACGCTTCGACTCTGCTCCAAGCTCTTCAGCACCGCGAAACACCACCAACGACCCTGCTGCTTCACCTACTCCTCATGGGAACGAGTAGATGCTCTATGTCTTCAAACCTTTTTGGTCCTTACTGACAAAAGGGGGAGAAGCATATGAGGTTGATAGTCTTCAAGCGGGTCCATATGGGCGGGTGCTTTATATTTTGCTTCCTGCTTACAACTCTCGTTTTGCTACATTTGGTTCTTTGAGTTGTAACACTTAAACTCGATGGTCGTCTGCTACTTATCTACCACCTTGTGTTGCGATGATAAATTCCGCATGTGCGACGATAAATTCCGCACTTAGATCATTCTGCAGACGTCCATTTTCCATTATGCATGTCATTATCTTCATATACTTTCACATGCATAGTGGATTGTCATCATAAGTTGAAGTGGATCTCCACAAGTACAACCTGCCATGTGCATTTGCATTCCAAAAGCAAATTACTTATATGCACATCTTCAGGGGGAGCCCTTGCAACTTATGAAGACAATTCCTTATCCTTTACAATTTCACAGATTATATTCCCCATTGAAAACTTCAACTAGTTTGTCATCAATCACCAAAAAGGGGGAGATTGTAAGTGCATCTAGTGCCACCCCTAGTTGGTTTTGGAGTATTGACGACAAACCTAGTTGAGGGACTAATGTGTTTGTGAGAATTGCAGGATAACACAGGTAGAAGTCCCTCATTGATTCGGTTTTCCTACCAGAGATGACCCCTAAAAATGTATGAAGACATTGAAGTCAAAGGTGGTATATGAAGATATTCACATTGAAGACTATGACAAGAGAAGACACCACATGAAGCCTATGGAGCTTGAAGACTTAGATCTTTCGTAGTTCTCCTTCTTCTGTGTTGAGTCATAGGAACCACCATACTGTTAAGTGGGGTCCAAGAGAACCAGTCAGAATGACTGAAGTGATGCCTAACCAAAACCTATGTCTTCGAGTGAAGACTATGAGAGCGAATCTTGTCCAGAGTCGGACAAGTCAGCTTTGCTTGCAGCCCAAGTAAAGTTGCCGTGTGAGTTTGAAATCTGACCGTTGGAACACGTGTCCGTTCCTTAGTGACCTAGGGTCATTTCGGACAAATCAGGTCAGGTTGCCAAGTGGCTATAAATAGCCCACCCCCTACAACCATAAACGGTTGGCTGCTCAGATTGAGAGTACGGCTTTTGTCGTTTGAGAGCAACCCACCTCGAAGCCTTTGAGAGAGAATTCCTTGCGAGGATAAAGCCCTAACCACCCAGAGCCAAAGAGAATTAGGCATCACTTAAGTCTTCTTGTCTGTGTGATCTGAAGACTTATTACACTTGAGGACTGTGCATCCTCCAGCCGGTTAGGCGTCGCGTTCTGAGCATCCAAGAGACATTGTGGATTGCCGGTGAACGAAGTCTGTGAAGGTTTGGGAGTCTACCTTGAAGACTTACCAGAGTGATTGGGCGAGGTCTGTGTGACCTTAGCTCAAGGGGAATACGGTGAGGACTGGGTGTCCTGAGCTGCGTGTTCAGGACTGGATGTCCGGGACTGTGTGTCCTAAGGTTTAAATACCTAGCTGCCCTAACCAGACGTACAATTGTCACAGCAACTGGAACTGGTCCAACAAATCATTGTCTTCAGCGAGTCACTGGTTTCATCTTCCCTTACCTTTACTTACTGTTACTCCTTGTGAAGTCATTGTATGTTCGCACTATCTTTTGTCTTCACTGAGTGACTGCATGGGCATCCACTATTGTGTCTTCGCCGACTCTGGGTCGTTCCCTTCGTAATACTCGCCATCGTTCACTGCGTTGGTTCTCTCGGCATGGCGTGGTCACATTTTTCAACAAATGACATCCATCGGATGAGGCATGTACGTGGATTGGCTGACAGTAGGGACCCACATGGCCCATGGCCGCATGCAGCAAGTGCCCCCATATTATGCGAAAACAAATAATTTCTCCCCCTGACAGGTTTGACCCACCAGCTACATCTTCGCACGCAAGGAAGTGCTTCCTTTATTACGCGGAAATAAAAAGTTTCCTCTCCTTGACAGCTGGGACCCACTAGCTTTATTATGATCCTTTTCGTGAAAATATAGATTGTACCGAAGATCCTAAATTGTTTTCTTTTTATTCTGACTCAAAAAAGAAGAAATAAATAAACGAGAAAACATCTTCGTACGTAAGGAAGTGCCACCTTATTACGCGAGAAAAATTGATTCCCCTGCTAGCTGGGACCCACCAGATTTGGAGGTTGACTTGTGGGCCTACTAAGTTTACGCGTACGCAGGGCTTTGTCAACTTAGTCAATAAACGATTCTAGCTGCACTGACCGTTTGATGTTAATCCAACAGGCCAAGCTGCATCTTCAACCTTCGGTCTTGTTGCTCCAGCCGCCCAAACCTGCGCCCGTCGTACCGCCTGCTCAAGCCTCCTGTGGCCGGCTATGCTGACACGCATGCCTCACCGCTCGACTATACTACTATTGGCCAGACCTTCCCTCTACTCACCCACACCCCCTGTTAATCTCCGGAGACGGCAGCCTCAAACCGCAGCCGAAGCAGTCAACCCTCATACTCCCCTCCGTGTGGGCATCCACTTCTACGTATTCCCCGGCTCCGGGTCGTTCCCATCCTAGGTCGCGCCGCTGTCCACCACCTTGGTGCTCTCCGGCAGTACAGTGTCGTCAACGCGGTCAACGAACGACAACCGTCAAAAGAGCACTGTAAGTGGAGAGGCTCGCAGTTGGGTCCATGGCCGCACGCAAGGAAGTGCCTCCTTATTATGTGCAAAATAATGATTCCTCCACCTGACACATCGGACCTACCGGAAGGGCCTCTATATTTCACGAAAAAGACATCCCCCCTGATAGTTGGGACCCACCGGCTTTGTCTTCGCACGGAAGAAACTGCCTTCTTACCCCCTGACAGATGGGACCCACCAGGTTGAAGTGAAGGTTGTGTTATTTGTTCGGCCGCAAACATGTACGTACGTAGAAGTCGATTAGTGTCTATGTAGCGACGTACCTTGTCCGAGTAAGGAGTGGCACGTGCTGAAGTAGAGGTGCCGACGTAGCATGCCACATAGTCCCGTCTATATTGTGTACACGTACGTACGACCACACTGCAAGGTAGTAAATACGGCTACGTACGTACATATGGGCGGGGTCTCTAACGCATACGGCGACTAATCCTGTTCATCGGAAGCCAATAGGCTGGATCGGAATGAAGAAACTGCATCGTGCTCATGGGGAGGCCACGGAATGCGTCGTGTTCATCGGGAGGCAACAAAATACGTTGTGTTCATCGGGAGCCAACCGGCTTGGGCGGAACAGCCGAAACGAGGTCTGGCATATCGCAGAACGGAGGAAATGGGCCTTTTGTTCGACTACGTATGGTCGAAACGGGGTGCTGTTCATCGGGAAGGGCCTGGCATACCGCAAAACAGATTTAATGGACTTGTGTTTGACCGCGTACGGTTGAAACCGATGACTGTTGATCGGGAGGGGTGTGGCGTACCGCAAAATGGAGGAAACAGACTAGTGTTGGAGCGCCTACAGTCGAAATAGGGTCCTGTTGATCGGGAGGGGTGTGGCGTACCGCAAAACAGGACTCCATGGGCTACTATTCATCCACCATCGACTTCCTCTAGCCTCCACCTACTATTGTTCTCTTGGGGAACACAATAATTTCAAAAAAGTTCCTACGCACACGCAAGATCATGGTGATGCATAGCAATGAGAGGGGAGAGTGTCGTCTACGTACCCTCATAGATCGTAAGCGGAAGCGTTATGACAACGCGATTGATGTAGTCGCACGTCTTCATGATCGACCGATCTAGCACCGAAGGTACGGCACCTCCGCGATCTGCACACGTTCGGCTCGATGACATCACGCAAACTCACGATCTAGTAGAGCTTCGAGGGAGAGTTTCGTCAACACGACGAGCGTGATGACGGTGATGATGTTGCTACCGGAACAGGGCTTTGCCTAAGCACCGCTATGATATTACCGAGGTGGATAATGGTGGAGGGGGGCACCGCACATGGCTAAAGATCAATGATCAACTTGTGTGTCTATGGGGTGCCCCCTGGCCACGTATATAAAGGATGGAAGGAGGAGGAGGCCGGCCCTCATAGGGCGCGCCCAAAGTGTGGAGTCCTACTAGGACTCCCTAGTCCTAGTAGGATTCCGCCTCCCACATGGAATAGGAAAAGGGAAGGGGGAAGGAGAAGGAAGGAAGGGGGCGCCCCCTTTCCCTAGTCCAATTCGTACCAGTCCGTGGGGAAGGGGCGCGACCACACTTAAGGCCTTTCTCTCCTTTCCCGTATGGCCCATTAAGGCCCAATACGAATCCCCATAACATTCCAGTACTCCCAAAAATTCCCGAATCACTCGGAACCTTTCTGATGTCCGAATATTGTCTTCCAATATATTGATCTTTACATCTTGACCATTTCGAGACTCCTCGTCATATCCCCGATCTCATCCAGGACTCCAACCAAACTTCGGTCATCAAATTACATAACTCATAATACAAATCGTCATAGAACATTAAGCGTGTGGACCCTACGGGTTCGAGAACTATGTAGACATGGCCGAGACTCTTCTCTGGTCAATAACCAATAGCAGAACCTGGATGCTCATATTGGTTCCTACATATTCTACGAAGATCTTTATCGGTTAAACCGCATAACAACATACGTTGTTCCCTTTGTCATCGGTATGTTACTTGCCCGAGATTCGACTGTCGGTATCTCAATAGCTAGTTCAATCTCGTTACCGGAAAGTCTATTTACTCATTCCGTAATGCATCATCCCGCAACAAACTCTGTAGTCACATTGCTTGCATGGCTTATAGTGAGGTGCATTATTGAGAGGGCCCATAGATACCTCTCCGACAATCGGAGTGACAAATCCTAATCTCGATCTATGCCAACTCAACAAACACCATTGAAGACACCTGTAGAGCACCTTTATAATCACCCGGTTATGTTGTGACGTTTGGTAGCACACAAAGTGTTCCTCTGGTATTCGGGAGTTGCATGATCTCATAGTCATAGGAACATGTATAAGTTATGGAGAAAGCAATAGCAACAAACTAAAAGATCATCGTGCTAAGCTAACGGATGCTTCAAGTCAATCACATCATTCTCTAATGATGTGATCCCGATTATCAATTGACAACTCTTTGTCCATGGCTAGGAAACTTAACCATTTTTGATTAACGAGCTAGTCAAGTAGAGGCATACTAGTGACACTCTGTTTGTCTATGTATTCACACATGTACTAAGTTTCCGGTTAATACATTTCTAGCATGAATAATAAACATTTATCATGAATTCATGATATAAGGAAATATAGATAACAACTTTATTATTGCCTCTAGGGCATATTTCCTTCAGTCTCCCACTTGCACTAGAGTCAATAATTTTGTTCACATCGTCATGTGATTTAACATCAATAGTGGACATCTTTATGTGATTAGTTCACATCTCCATGTGACTAACACGCAAAGGGTCTACTAGAGTCGATAATCTAGTTCACATCACTATGTGATTAACACACAAAGAGTGATCATGTTTTGCTTGTGAGAGAAATTTAGTCAATGGGTCTGCCACATTCAGAGCCGTATGTATTTTGCAAATTTTCTATGTCTATAATGCTTTGCACGGAGTTACTCTAGCTAATTGCTCCCACTTTCTATATGTGTCTAGATCGAGACTTAGAGTCATCCAGATTGGTGTCAAAGCTTGCATCAACGTAACTCTTTACGACAAACTCTTTGTCACCTCCATAACCGGGAAACGTTTCCTTATTCCACTAAGGATAATTTTGACCTATGTCCAGTGATCCACTCCCGGATCACTATTGTACCCTCTTGCCAAACTTATGGTGAGGTACACAATAGGTCTAGTACATAACATAGCATACTTTATAGAACCTATGACTCATGCATAGGGAATGACTTCTCATTCTCTTTCTATTTTCTGCCGTGGTTGGGTTTTGAGTCTTTACTCAACTTCACACCTTACAACACAGGCAAGAACTCCTTCTTTGACTTATCCATTTTGAGCTACTTCAAAATCTTGTCAAGGTATGGACTCATTGAAAATATATCAAGCTCTTGATCTATCTCTATAGATCTTGATGCTAAATATGTAAGTAGCTTCATCGAGGTCTTTCTTTGAAAAACTCTTTTCAAACACTCTTTTATGCTTTCCAAAAAATTCTACATTATTTCTGATCAACAAGATGTCATTCACATATACTTATCAGAAATGTTGTAGTGCTCCCACTCACTTTCTTGTAAATACAGGCTTCACCTCAAGTCTGTATAAAAGCATATGCTTTGATCACTTTATCAAAGTATATATTCCAACTCCAAGATGCTTGCACCAGTCCATAGATGGATCGCTGGAGCTTGCACACTTTGTTAACACCTTTAGGATTGACAAAACCTTGTTGTTGCATCATATACAACTCTTCTTTAAGAAATCCATTAAGGAATGCAGTTTTGACATCCATTTGCCAGATTTCATAACATGTGGCAATTGCTAACATGATTCGGACAGACTTAAGTATCGCTATGAGTGAGAAAATCTCATCGTAGTCAACACCTTGAACTTTGTCAAAAACCTTTTTCGAAAAGTCTAGCATTTTAGATAGTAACACTAATATCAGTGTCCGTTTTACTCTTGAAGATCCATTTATTTTCTATGGCTTGCCGATCATTGGGCAAGTCAACCAAAGTCCACACTTTCTTCTCATACATGGATCCTATCTCAGATTTCATGGCCTCAAGCCATTTTGCAGAATCTGGGCTTATCATCGTTTCCTCATAATTCGTAGGTTCGTCATGGTCAAGTAACATGACCTCCAGAACAGGATTACCGTACCACTCTGGTGCGGAACGTATTCTGGTTGACCTACGAGGTTCAGTAGTAACTTGATCTGAAGTTTCATGATCATCATCATTAACTTCCTCACTAATTGGTGTAGGAATCACTAAACGTGATTTCTGTGATGAACTACTTTCCAATTCGGGAGAAGGTACAATTACCACATCAAGTTTTACATTCCTCCCAATCACTTCTTTCGAGATAAACTTCTTCTCTAGAAAGGATCCATTCTTAGCAATGAATATCTTGCCTTCGGATCTGTGATAGAAGGTGTACCCAACAGTTTCTTTTGGGTATTGTATGAAGACGCACTTCTCCGATTTGGGTTCGATCTTATCAGGTTGAAACTTTTTCATATAAGCATCACAACCCCAAACTTTAAGAAACGACAGCTTAGGTTTCTTGCTAAACCATAGTTCATATGGTGTCATCTCAACAGATTTAGATGGTGCCCTATTTAACGTGAATGCAGCTGTCTCTAATGCATAACCCCAAAACGAAAGTAGTAAATTGGTAAGAGACATCATAGATCACACCATATCTAATAAGGTACGGTTATGACATTCGGACACATCATTATGCTGTGGTGTTCCAGATGGCGTGAGTTGTGAAACTATTCCACATTGTTTTAAATGAAGGCCAAACTCGTAACTCAAATATTCGTCTCCGCGATCAGATTGCAGAAACTTTATTTTCTTGTTACGATGATTTTCCACTTCACTCTGAAATTCTTTGAACTTTTCAAATGTTTTAGACTTATGTTTCATATGGTAGATATACCCATATCTGCTCAAATCATCTGTGAAGGTGAGAAAATAACGATACCCCCCGCGAGCCTCAACACTCATCGGACCGCATACATCAGTATGTATTATTTCCAGTATGTCAGTTGCTCACTCCATTGTTCCGGAGAACGGAGTCTTAGTCATCTTGCCCATGAGGCATGGTTCGCAAGCATCAAGTGATTCATAATCAAGTGATTCAAAAAGCCCATCAGCATGGAGTTTCTTCATGCGCTTTACACCAATATGATCTAAACGGCAATGCCACAAATAAGTTGCACTATAATTATTAACTTTGCATCCTTTGGCTTCAATATTATGAATATGTGCATCACTACGAACGAGATTCAATAAACCATTTATACTAAGTGTATGACCATAGAAGTTTTTATTCATGTAAATAGAACAACAATTATTCTTTGACACAAATGAATAATCGTATTGCAATAAACATGATCCAACCATATTCATGCTCAACGCAAACACCAAATAACATTTATTTGAGGTTCAACACTAATCCTGAAGGTAAAGGGAGTGTGCGATGGTGATCTTATAAACCATTGAATCACTTCCAACACACATCATCACCTCGCCCTTAACTAGTCTCTATTTATTTTGCAACTCCCGTTTTGAGTTACTACTCTTAGCAACTGAACCAGTATCAAATACCGAGGGGTTGCTATAAAAACTAGTAAAGTACACATCAATAACATGTATATCCAATATTCCTTTGTTCACTATGCCATCCTTCTTATCCGCCAAGTATCTAGGGCAGTTCCACTTCCAGTGACCATTTCCTTTGCAGTAGAAGCACTCAGTTCTAGGCTTGGGTCTAGCTTTGGGCTTCTTCATGGGAGCAGCAACTTGCTTGCTATTCTTCTTTGAAGTTCCTCTTTCTTTCCCTTTGCCCTTTTCTTGAAACTAGTGGTCTTGTTAACCATCAACACTTGATGCTATTTCTTGATTTCTACCTTCGCCGATTTCAGCATCGCGAAGAGCTTGGGAATTACTTTCGTCATCCCTTGCATATTATAGCTCATCATTAAGTTCTAGTAACTTGGTGATAGTGACTAGAGAACTTTGTCAATTACTATCTTATCTGGAAGATTAACTCCCACTTGATTGAAGCAATTTTAGTACCCAGACAATCTAAGCACATGCTCACTGGATGAGCTATTCTCCTCCATCTTGTAGGCAAAGTACTGTCAGAGGTCTCCTACCTCTCGACACGGGCATGAGTATGAAATACCAATTTCAACTCTTAGAACATCTTATATGCTCTGTGACGTTCAAAAACATTTTTGAAGTCCCGGTTCTAAGCCGTAAAGCATGGTGCACTAAACTATTAAGTAGTCATCATACCGAGATTTGTCAAATGTTCATAACGTCTGCATTTGCTCCTGCAATAGTTATGTCACCGAGCGGTGCATCAAGGACATAATTCTTCTGTGCAGCAAGGAGGATAATCCTCAAATCACGGATCCAATCCACATCATTGCTACTATCATCTTTCAACATAGTTTTCTCTAGGAACATATCATAAATAAAACGGGGAAGCTATACGCGAGCAATTGATCTACAACATAGATATGCAAATACTATCAGGACTAAGTTCATGATAAATTAAAGTTCAATTAATCATATTACTTAAGAACTCCCACTTAGATAGACATCCCTCTAATCATCTAAGTGTCACATGATCCATATCAACTAAACCATGTCCGATCATCACGTGAGATGGAGTAGTTTCAATGGTGAACATCCCTATGTTTACCATATCTACTATATGATTCACGCTCGACCTTTCGGTCTCTGTGTTCCGAGGCCATATCTTCATATGCTAGGCTCATCAAGTTTAACATGAGTATTCTGCATGTGCAAAATTGGCTTCCACCCGTTGTATGTGAATGTAGAGCTTATCACACCCAATCATCACTTGGTGTCTCGGCACGAAGAACTATCACAACGGTGCATACTCAGGGAGAACACTTATACCATGAAATTTAGTGAGAGATCATCTTATAATGCTACCGTCGAACTAAGCAAAATAAGATGCATAAAGGATAAACATCACATGCGATCAATATAAGTGATATGATATGGCCATCATCATCTTGTGCCTTTGATATCCATCTCCAAAGCACCATCATGATCACCATCGTCACCGGCTTGACACCTTGATCTTCATCGAAGCATCATTGTCGTCTCGCCAACTATTGCTTCTACGACTATCGCTACCGCTTAGTGATAAAGTAAAGCAATTACATGGCGATTGCATTTCATACAATAAAGCGACAACCATATGGCTCCTGCCAGTTGCTGATAACTGTGTTACAAAACATGATCATCTCATACAATAAAATTTAGCATCATGTCTTGACCATATCACATGACAACATGCCTTGCAAAAACAAGTTAGACGTGCTCTACTTTGTTGTTGCAAGTTTTACGTGGCTGCTACGGGTTGAGCAAGAACCGTTCTTACCTACGCATCAAAAACCACAACACAATATAGTGATTTCTTTTTTAGCTTCAGAAAGAACCCTGTTCATTGAATCTGATTCAACTAAAGTTGGAGAAACTGACACCCACCGGCCACCTTTGTGCGAAGCACGTCGATAGAACCAGCCTTGCGTAAGCATACGCGTAATGTCGGTCTAGGCCGCTTGATCCAACAATACCGTCGAATCAAGAATCAACTAGTGACGGCAAGCAATATGTATATACCCACGCTCACAACTGCTTTGTGTTCTACTCGTGCATATAACATCTATGCATAAACCTGGCTCAGATGCCACTCTTGGGGAACACAGTAATTTCAAAAAACTCCTATGCACACGCAAGATCATGGTGATGCATAGCAACGAGAGGGGAGAGTATCGTCTACGTACCCTTGTAGACCGTAAGCGGAAGCGTTATGACAACGCGATTGATGTAGTCGTACGTCTTCACGATCGACTGATCTAGCACCCAAGGTACGGCACCTCCACGATCTGCACAAGTTCGGCTCGGTGACGTCCCGCGAACTCACGATCTAGTAGAGCTTCGAGGGAGAGTTTCGTCGGCACGACGGCGTGATGATGGTGATGATGTTGCTACCGGAACAGGGCTTCGCCTAAGCACCGCTATGATATTACCGAGGTGGATTATGGTGGAGGGGTGCACCGCACACGGCTAAAGATCAATGATCAACTTGTGTGTCTATGGGGTGCCCCCTGGCCACGTATATAAAGGATGGAGGGAGGAGGAGGCTGGCCCTCATAGGGCGTGCCCAAAGTGTGGAGTCCAACTAGGAATCCCTAGTCCTAGTAGGATTCCACCTCCCACATGGAATAGGACAAAGGGAAGGGAGAAGGAGAAGGAAGGAAGGGGGCGCCCCTTTCCCTAGTCCAATTCGGACCAGTCCATGGGGAAGGGGCGTGACCACCCTTAAGGCCTTTCTCTCCTTTCCCGTACGGCCCATTAAGGCCCAATACAAATTCCCGTAACTCTTCGGTACTCCAAAAAATACCCGATTCACTCAAAACCTTTCCGATTTCTGAATATAGCCTACCAATATGCCGATCTTTACGTCTTGACCATTTCGAGACTCCTCGTCCTGTCCCCGATCTCATCCAGGACTCCAAACAAACTTCGGTCTTAAAATCACATAACTCATAATACAAATCGTCACAGAACGTTAAGCGTGTGGACCCTACGGGTTCGACAACTATGTAGACATGATCGAGACTCATCTCCGGTCAATAACCAATAGCGGAACCTGGATGCTCATATTGGTTCCTACATATTCTACGAAGATCTTTATCGGTCAAACCGCATAACAACATACGTTGTTCCCTTTGTCATCGGTATGTTACTTGCCCGAGATTCGAATGTCGGTATCTCAATAGCTAGTTAAATCTCGTTACCAGAAAGTCTCTTTACTCGTTCCGTAATGCATCATCCCGCAACTAACTCTGTAGTCACATTACTTGCAAGGCTTATAGTGATGTGCATTACTGAGAGGGCCTAGAGATACCTCTCCGACAATGGGAGTGACAAATCCTAATCTCGATCGATGCCAACTCAACAAACACCATCGGAGACACCTATAGAGCACCTTTATAATCACCCAGTTACGTTGTGACGTTTGGTAGCAAACAAAGTGTTCCTCCGGTATTCGGGAGTTGCATGATCGCATAGTCATAGGAACATGTATAAGTCATGGAGAAAGCAATAGCAATAAACTAAACGATCATCGTGCTAAGCTAACGAATGGGTCAAGTCAATCACATCATTCTCTAATAATGTGATCCCGCTTATAAAATGACAACTCTTTGTCCATGGCTAGGAAACTTAACCATCTTTGATTAACGAGCTAGTCAAGTAGAGGCATACTAGTGACACTCTGTTTGTCTATGTATTCACACATGTACTAAGTTTCCGGTTAATACATTTCTAGCATGAATAAAAACATTTATCATGTGATACGTCCATTTTGCATCATGCTCTTGTATCAATATGTATTGCATTATGGGCTGTTATTACACATTATGTCACAATACTTATGCCTATTCTCTCTTATTTTACAAGCTTTACATAAAGAGGGAGAATGCCGGCAGCTGGGATTCTAGGCTGGAAAAGGAGCAAATATTAGAGACCTATTCTACACAGCTCCAAAAGTCCCGAAACTTCAAGGAAGATGTTTTCCAAATATATAAAAAAATACTGAGAGCAAGAACTTCACCAGGGGGCCACACCCTGCCCACGAGGGTGGGGGCCGCGCCCCCTACCTCGTGGGCCCCCTGTTGGCCCTCCGGTGGCCATCTTCTGCTATATGGAGTCTTTCGATGGGAAAAAAATCATAAGCCATCTTCTCGAACGAAACTCCGCCGCCACGAGGCGGAACCTTGGCGGAACCAATCTAGGGCTCTGGCAGAGCTGTTCTGCCGGGGAAACTTCCCTCCCGGAGGGGGAAATCATCGCCATCGTCATCACCAACGCTCCTCTCATCGGGAGAGGGCAATCTCCATCAACATCTTCATCAGCACCATCTCCTCTCAAAACCCTAGTTCATCTCTTGTATCCAATTCTTGTCTCCAAGTCCGGGATTGGTGCTAGTAGGTTGCTAGTAGTGTTAATTACTCCTTGTAGTTGATGCTAGTTGGTTTAATTGGTGGAAGATCATATGTTCAGATCCTGTATGCATATTAATACCCCTCTGATTATGAACATGTTTATGCTTTGTGAGTAGTTACTTTTGTTCCTGAGGACATGGGAGAAGTCTTGCTATTAGTAGTCATGTGAATTTGGTAGTCGTTCGATATTTTGATGAGATGTATGTTGTCTCTCCATTAGTGGTGTTATGTGAACGTCGACTACATGACACTTCACCATTGTTTGGGCCTAGAGGAAGGCATTGGGAAGTAATAAGTAGATGATGGGTTGCTAGAGTGACAGAAGCTTAAACCCTAGTTTATGCGTTGCTTCGTAAGGGGCTGATTTGGATCCATATGTTTCATGCTATGGTTAGGTTTACCTTAATACTTTTGTTGTAGTTGCGGATGCTTGAAATAGAGGTTAATCATAAGTGGGATGCTTGTCCAAGTAAGGGCAGCAACCAAGCACCGGTCCACCCACATACCAAATTATCAAAGTACCGAACGCGAATCATATGAACGTGATGAAAACTAGCTTGACGATATTCCCATGTGTCCTCGGGAGCGCTTTACATCATATAAGAGTTTTTCGAGGCTTGTCCTTTGCTACAAAAAGGATTGGGCCACCTTGCTGCACCTTATTTACTTTTGTTACTTGTTGCTCGTTACAAATTATCTTATCACAAAACTATATGTTACCACTTATTTCAGTACTTGCAGAGAATACCTTGTTGGAAACCGCTTATCATTTCCTTCTTCTCCTCGTTGGGGTTCGACACTCTTACTCATCAAAAGGAGTATGATAGATCCCCTATACTTGTGGCAGAATCCTAAAATGAAAGTACTGAGAGCCTATTCTATTATATCAATATTTATGTGAACGTCGACTACATGACACTTCACCATTGTTTGGGCCTAGAGGAAGACATTGGGAAGTAATAAGTAGATGATGGGTTGCTAGAGTGACAGAAGCTTAAACCCTAGTTTATGCGTTGCTTCGTAAGGGGCTGATTTGGATCCATATGTTTCATGCTATGGTTAGGTTTACCTTAATACTTTTGTTGTAGTTGCGGATGCTTGAAATAGAGGTTAATCATAAGTGGGATGCTTGTCCAAGTAAGGGCAGCACCCAAGCACCGGTCCACCCACATACCAAATTATCAAAGTACCGAACACGAATCATATGAACGTGATGAAAACTAGATTGACGATATTCCCATGTGTCCTCGGGAGCGCTTTACATCATATAAGAGTTTGTCAGGCTTGTCCTTTGCTACAAAAAGGATTGGGCCACCTTGCTACACCTTATTTACTTTTGTTACTTGTTGCTCGTTACAAATTATCTTATCACAAAACTATCTGTTACCACTTATTTCAGTACTTGCAGAGAATACCTTGCTGGAAACCGCTTATCATTTCCTTTTGCTCCTCGTTTTCGACACTCTTACTTATCGAAAGGACTACGATAGATCCCCTATACTTGTGGGTCATCATCATGATATAAGGAAATATAAATAACAACTTTATTATTGCCTCTAGGGCATATTTACTTCATGTTCATCCACCGTTGACTTCCTCCAGTGTCCACCTGCTACTGTTCATCCACGGGGTCCCGTTCATCCAGCCTCCCCGGCTACTATTCATCCAGGCCTCCACAGGGTCCTGTTCATCCAGCCTCCACCAGCTACTGTTCAACCATCCCTCCACGGGGTCCTGTTCAACCAGCTCCTCCACGGGGTCCTATTCAACCAGCCCTCCACATACGGGGTCCCTCCACCGACTACTGTTCATCCACCCCCACGCCTCCTCGACCGGGGTACTGTTCATCGAGCGACAATGGCCTCTATTACCATGGGATCCTGTTCATCCAACCCCCACCAGGAACTGTTCATCAAGAGGAAGCTTCGATAGGCTTTAGTTAGTAGCAGTAGCGAAGGAATCACTCAAATTCATTTAACAGCAAGGGATCGATCAGGGTTTAGTAACATATCTAGTGCAATCGCTCAGGTTCAGTTAGATCCCAACGCCTCGCTCGGGTTCAGTTAGATCCCAACGCCTCGCTCGGGTTCAGTTAGAGCGCAAGGCCTCGCACACACGCGCGTACATGTACGAGAGAAACGCGCAAAACTCCGTGCATCGCTCGGCCCCGACCACCCACCGTAACCGGGAACTCCCCGAAATTTTCCTCGCCCTCGCTTCTACCATGGTTTTTTCCGTCATGGATGACCAAAGAATGTCATCCAACCGCGTCTCTGGCCCGCCCAGGATGAAAAGCCCATTTTCTGTAATGTTTTTTGTCAAAGAATTAGGATCCCACCACATCTATGATGATACCGGGTTTTGTCACAATTATTGTCATAGAAGTGTCATAAGCATGACAGAAAAAAATTCGTTCGGCCCAAAATGTCACAGATGTGTCTTTTTTTGTAGTACATGCTTATAACATTGATGGGTTTCTTCTTTACTGACATTGCTGCCTACATGGTGCAAGGCGGTTTGAGGTCCTGCTACGGCTGCGGATGGGTCTTCTGCCACATCGCAGGGTAGTTCAAACCCTGTGGTAGTGGCACGCATTCCAATGGCAGTGGCGAAAGGAGCATACGGGATGGGATGTTTCTGCAAGGCTGCCCGAGGAGAAGTAAGCTCGTTTGGATCCCATATTATCTTGAATTTTCTGTCTCTACAGTTTAGTTACTTGTGAACATATATGGAATAGATACCGAAGGAGGCTCAACATTGATGATTACACCCTTCTGAGATTTGAGAAATACTTACAACTTGTAGAAATTTCCTGATAGCTCTAGGGCCACCAAATATGCCTGCAAGTATGACCTCTATTTTCTGTGGACACTAATTGTTTTTTTAGTGTTCAAAAATTGACTTCCATTTTGGGCACACATATACCAAAGCGATGATGTTTAACTTGGAAACTATAGCTTATTTGATAACTTGCCAATGTACGATATGCCTAGTATTGCCATGCAATTCTCTGCATTTAGATATATTGGTTGTTGTGGTGAATTGTGAATAGAGAGGATAACTATTTTCTGTCCCATGCAATTTCTTGAAGGACTATCTTGAAAACTAAGTATCTACCTTAATATATGACCGAGCAATTATATTTGAGAATTTGTTCTACATGATGCCGTAAGACAAAATTAGTTTATTTGTGTATCGAACATCTTGAGACATATAGTGACATTCTTATACAATATATGCATTTTTCTACAATGTCAATAGCAAGTCGACCATGTGTATAGCACATAGTTCTAATTTGTTTTCTAAACCATCTGTAGGGCTATTTCCTGGTTTACTGTGGGGGTGCTATTATTACTGTATCAAGAAACATGATGCAGCAAGGTGATACTTTGGGTAAGCCTATTTTCCTCTAAAATTGTGACCATGGTCTTCAGTTAAAGCTTTATTATTCGTTCTTTTTCACTCTCGCACTTTCTTAGTGTGGAAATTTTAGCACTAATTGTTGTTTTTATGGTTGGAAAACCCCCGACACTTTCTTTGTTCTTTCTCTTGGTTTTCTTGATTAGAAGAATACACATATTTCCCCCAATATTTTAGATGCTGAGGAATCAGGTTATCAGGATATGCTTTGTGAGAAGCAGAAGCTACTTGATGGGATTAAAAGAAGAGAAAATGGTCTTGGCTAGAATTGTACTCTTGTTTTGCAAGCTAAATGTTGCCTATAGTCAACTTGTTTCAGCAATTGGCAGGTCATTTTAGTTTGCAGAGGGTGCTTTTGTTTCAACTTTAAGAAATGGCCATTGGATTTTGCTTCATGATATCAACCTTTGAAGTTTGACCTCGAGAGACTCTTCACAAAATTGGTGGATGGAGAGAAGGGAATTATGTGCCTTGCTGAAAGGGGTGATGTTGATTACATTGAACACAATCCTTGCTTCCGGATGTTTGCTTGCGTGAATCTAGCAACGGATGCAGGGAAAAGAGATTGCCATACGTTTTTAGTAGCAGAATTGTGGTATGCTTTGTTCATGATCTTGGTATTTGTGTCAATACATATTCATATGGTCTGCATACTGCTAAAGGAGTTACAGCTAAGCACTATGCTCGGAGAAAATCAGAAAGGTATTTTCTGTGCAAACTCATCCAAGCTGTTTCTTCTTCTCACATACCTGCTTGATTCTTCTTGATAGAAAAATCTTATCCTGAACTAGGTTAGTTACATGTATGGAGTAGAAACTACAAAATTCTTACACTGAACTAGGCTGAGTAGTTACAAGTATGTCCTATACACCCCAATTCAGATATTCGATTAGACCTCACAAAAATACTATTATAGGGTTGTTCTTGAAAATGCTAAGAGGAAATAATTGATGTAGTACTCCATACCAATGCATCAACTCTTTTAATCCATATTAGTTCATTATATACATCTTTGTTGAAATTTTTGTTCTGTGGTGGTTGCTTATAGTTGGACAAGCTTGAGAAGGGTGCTCTATGACTGGTCAAGATCTGGAACAAGGTGGAGAGGAGGTACAAGAGGACCACAGGAGTCGTTAGTCTCTAAATATTATGGATGCATGTGAAGTATCAGGCCGCTCTCCTCCAAATGCAGTGGTTCCGCCAACAGGCCCGGAGATGGAGGAGAGGAGCGGTCATGTAGGCTCATTGAGGGTTGTCGATTATGGGTGGTCCGGACCTCGCACCGGCAGCGAGAACCATGCCGTCGTGCCAACACGTTCGTCTTGTTATTCAGTCATGCTGATATTAGCCTCAAGCCACTAAGCTCATCCCGTCTATAAGTTTTGTGCTTCTTCTATGAAATATAATAATTTGGTGCATGTGTTATGTCTATGTGATGTATACCAGGTCAGTGCACTTGTGTGATTAAAACCATGGTATCTCCATAAGCACGTGTATCTGTGTTCAAAGTAGCTCATGAACTGCGGAATGCTTCCTTTGTGGTGTGCTTCATGGACTAAAAACAATCTAAAAATTATCCTTTCTATTTAATCCTTGGTGAAATTTACCTTTCTTCTGAATCCTTTGTGAAATTATCCTTTGCGTGTTTTACCGCATGGAGATAGAGTCATGCCACAACTTGGCTTGAACGTTTTAGTTCTGTGAAGCGCAACCGCAAGTAGCTAGCAGCGGCAAGCATGCAAGCAACGCAACTCCTTCTGTCCAATTTTCCTTGAATCACTACAATCTGCATTGGTAATTTTCTTTGATTCATACCCAATTTAAAAATGTTCCGAGTTCTGATTCTGGCCACTATAATAAAATATATATTATTAGAACTGATTATGGTTCATAATTTGAAAAAAGTATAGTCCTTTAGCATGGCCGGACTAACCTTTTGTTTGTAGCTCCTCCATCGAGTTATATTTCTCATTTCTGTACACAACTGGTTACTGTTTGAGTAGTATCATATGCAGATTGTTTAGTACAGTAGTAATATGAATAGCATGATTTAATTCAGGTTTTGAGAATTTCTAAATTATGTCATACTACGTAGTTCGATAGAACAGAGCAACAAAATATACTATATTCCATAGCCAATTTATAAGTGTTATTTGATGTACATGTCATTCTTAGCTCTTCGGGGTTTGATTTGGTGTCATGTTCCCATGGGTGGATTTTAATAGAGGCATATAACCATTACATTCTTCTACTATTCATGCTAGCTATGAGAGTTGTTCTAGCAGACCTTTATTTGTTGAAATAGTGGAATAGATTTCTCCCATTACTGTTTTACATGCAACGGTGATGCCTAATTCAAATTGTATGATTGTGGAGAACCAAGTGCCCTGACCTATGTTATAAAGAGATCATGTGAAAACAAAGCTGAAGTTGTTGGTCGGGGTGAGAAGGAAAGCGGTCTTTAAGCAACACTAAACCTGGGTCATACATTTGGTCATGTATGTAATATCTCCTATAATTGTTGTTTTTATGTTTAGTTTATCTGTCTTGCATTATGATGGTCCAGGTATACATACTTGGATAAGTTGCCAACCCAGTAAGAAGTTTGCCTTATTTTTGTTGCTACCGCCTAGTTTGTTAGAGCATTTGATGGGGATGACTCATGTGATCATTTTCGTTGCTTACTAAAATAAACAGAAAACAACAAAAATAGTATTTATTTGCTTTAAGTCATCAAATACTTTTCATTATGATATTGTAAATCATTATTTTATTGAGTGCATGTTGAGGTAGCATTATCTTTTTATCTGCTTTAGGTCACCAGATAACTCCTCCTTGGCAGTGTATGGTGAAGTATGATATGAAAGAGAGAGGGCACCGGGGCGAAGGTAAAGTGGGGTCATACGGTTTTAAAGGAAAGGGCTGCAGCGAGAAATGTCATGCTACGACGGAAAACCGAGTAGGAAGGTGATGGCCTGGTAGAAAGGGAAGGGTGTTTCTTGGGATGGAGTTTTTGTGTTGGGAATGCGTGTTGGAGACATGACAGATAGTCCGGACAACCGTATTTCTTCCCCACATATGGGCTGGATTTTCGGGAGTCGGGACTATCCCGGCGGCTGAATTTTGTGGAGCCCATTGGGAGCTTGTTTGGTCTCCGAAAATGCCTGAATGTATGCGGGAGAAATGAGCTTGGATCTTATATTCAATTTTGAAGATGACCTTAATCATTTGCTTGATTAATTTATATGCATTGTAGCCCATAGCAACGCACGAGCGTTCTACTATTATGTCTTGCATATGAATACCCATGGTGACAATGGGGTATTATATTGATTCACTTGAGATATGTTTTGGCACTCAACTCGTGGATTCTCGAGGTGACATTGGGGTAATCTATGCATAGGGGTTGATGCATGTTCTCGTCTTTTGTTTCTCCGGTAGAAATCTTGGGGCACTCTTTGAGGTTCTTTGTGTTGGATTAAGTATTATGAATATGAATTTACGTTGATTTTATTTTAGTACGAACTCTTGATAGATTGGTCGGAAAGAATAACTTGGTGTTATTTTACTATAAACTCTTGATAGATCGATAGGCAAGAATAACTTGGTGTTATTTTAGTACGAACTCTTAGATAGATCAATCAGAAAGAATAGGTACAAACAATTTCTTCTTATGTTTTCCGCCAGATAGGAACTTTGGAGTGGTTCTTCCGCACTTTGAGGGATGGTTATATGATCCAATTAGATTAGCATTATTGAGAGATTGCACTAGTGAAAGTACAAACCCTACGCCTCATTTTCAAGCATTGCAATACTGTTTGTACTCCATTTTATCAATTGCTACCTTGCTCTTTTTTTATTGTTCTCATTACAAAAACCAATATCTACTATCCATATTACACCTGTATCACCATCTCTTCGCCAAACTAGTGCACCTATACAAATTACCATTGTATTTGGTGTGTTGGGGACACACGAGACTCTTTGTTATTTGGTTGCAAGGTTATTTGAGAGAGACCATCTTCGTCCTACGCCTCCCACGGATTATAAACCTTTTGTCATCCACTTGAGGGAAAATTGCTACTGTCCTACAAAACTCTGTGCTTGCAGGCCCAACACGAGTCTACAAGAATAAAGTTGCGTAGTAGACATCACATCTGTTCATCCTTCTGAAGAAGACCCGGAGGGCCCCGCGGTGGAAGGAGGGTGAAAGTGCAACTAATCCCTAGGTGGTTTTTGTAATTCTTAACAACATATAGCTCATTGAACTAATACTCTTTCAAGATGATCATTTCAGAAAGTTCAATGATTGGCATGGCATGAACTAGAGATGTGGACCCCTCAAAATGCTAAGGACACATATTGGCTCAAGCTCAAGACTCTATCTTTTCATTTTAGTGATCCAAGATCACATTGAGTCCATAGGAAAAGCCAATATTATTAAAAGGGGATGAGGTGTTGCTCAATGGCTTGCTTGCTCAAAATGCTTAGTGATATGCTCCCAAATCCCTCAACCACTTTCTCATATCCACATATGTCCCAAACCAAAAGTCAAACTCGGCCCCGCCGATTTGATCTATCCGGCGCCACCGAGTTCATTTGACATAGCCATAGACAAAAACCCTAATCAGTTCGGTCTCATCGATAGGGATCTCGGTCTCACCGAGATGGGATTGCAAACTCTCTGTTTCCTTTCAGTAACATTTCGACCTCACCGAAATGAGTGATCGGTCCCACCGAGTTTGCCGTACCAACTCTCTATTTGCCTATTACAGAAATCGGTCTCACCGAGTTCATGTGATCGGTCTCATCGAGATTACGTTATGCCCTAACCCTAATGAAATCGGTCCCACCGAGTTGACATGTCGGTCCCACCGAAAATCCTAACGTTCACATTTTGAACTAAATCTGTGTGATCGAGTTTAGCTATTCGGTCCCACCGAGTTTGGTAAATTTGTGTAACAGTTAGATTTTGTGTGGAGGCTATATATAGCCCTCCACCCATTCTCCATTCACGGACAGATCTATCATAGCATGCCTACACTTCCACCATTCATTTTCTGAGAGAGAACCACCTACTCATGTGTTGAGAGCAAGATATTCCAATCCAACCACAAGAATCTTGATCTCTAACCTTCCCCAAGTTGCTTTCCACTCAAATCATCTTTCCACCAAATACAAATTTGTGTGTGAGAGTTGAGTGTTGGGGAGACTATCAGTTGAAGCACAAGAGCAAGGAGTTCATCATCAACACACCATTTATTACCTTTTGGAGAGTGGTGTCTCCTAGATTGGTTAGGTGTCACTTGGGAGCCTCCGTCAAGATTGTGGAGTTGAACCAATGAGTTTGTAAGGGAAAGGAGATCGCCTACTTCATGAAGATCTACCCAAGTGAGGCAACTCCTTCGTGGGCAATGGCCATGGTGGGATAGACAAGGTTGCTTCTTTGTGGACCCTTCATGGGTGGAGCCCTCCGTGGACTCACGGAACCATTACCCTTCGTGGGTTGAAGTCTCCATCAACATGGATGTATGATAGAATCACCTATCAGAACCACGCCAAAAATATCCATGTCTACATTGTGTTTGCTCCCTCCAAACTCCTCCCCTTTACCTTCTTATGCAATGATTTACATTCCGCTACTATACTCTTAGATTTGCATGTGTAGGTTGATTGCTTGACTTGTGATAAGTTGCTAAAATCTTCCAATACACAAAATTGGGAAAAGGCTAGATTTTATTTAGTCAAGTAGTCTAATCACCCCCCCTCTAGACATACTTTCGATCCTACAAGTGGTATCAGAGCTTTGGTCTCCATTTGCCTTGATTTCCATAGCTTTGCTGATCATAGCCTTGGTCTCACAACCTAGGAGAGTATGGCATCTAGCGAGGGAAATTACCATCGTAGAGGTCCTTACTTTGATGGTACTAATTTGGCTAGTTGGAAGCATAAGATGAAAATGCATGTTCTTGGACATAACCCCGATGTTTGGGCTATTGTGTGTATTGGCTTGCAAGGTGAATTCTTTGATTTGAGAGAACCGAACCATGAAGCTACCGCAGAAGAGTTGAAGATGCTGCAATACAACGCTCAAGCTTGCGATATCCTCTTCAATGGATTGTGCCCCGAAGAATTCAACAAAATCAGCCGTCTTGAGAATGCAAAGGAAATTTGGGATACTTTGATTGATATGCATGAAGGTACCGACTCCATCATGGAATTCAAATTGGATGTGCTTCAAAGTCAGCTTGACAAGTTCAAAATGAAGGATGGTGAAGGTGTTCCTAAAATGTACTCTAGGCTTGCTCTCATCACAAATGAGATTGCCGGCTTAGGAAGTGAAGAGATGACCGACAGCTTCATCATCAAGAAGATCCTAAGAGCCTTGGATGGAAAATATGATACCGTGTGCACATTGATCCAAATGATGACCAATTATAAAGATCTCAAGCCAACAGAAGTCATTGGGATAATTGTTGCTCATGAGATGTCACTCAAGGATAAAGAAGAGCTTCACAACATGTCAAGTGGTGCTTACAAAGCCTCATGTGATGCTCCTACATCATCAAGTGAGAAACCAGTCTTCAATGAGGAATTGAACCTAATGGTGAAGAACTTCAACAATTTCTACAAGAGTAGAAGCAAAGAAAGAAGTTCCAAGTCAAGGTCCTACAACGACAAAAGATCTTCAAGTCGTGAGCGTAATTGCTACAATTGTGGAAGACCTGGACACTAGTCCAATGAGTGTACGGCTCCCTACAAAAGAAGAGAAGACTCACCTAAAAGGAGAAGTAGAAGAGAAGAATCACCTCCAAGAGAGAGAAGGAGTACAAATGATCGTTATGAAGGAAGAACCTCTCGCAAAAGCAAGGATTAGGAAAGGTAGGACAAGTCATCAAGCAGCTACACAAAATGAAGACATCTAGCTCACATTGGTGAATGGGTATCCGGCTCTGACTCTGACCATCACTCTGAGAGAAGTTATCACTCTGACTCCGAATATACTCAAGATGAAGGTGTTGCCGGTCTAGCACTTGTGTCAACCAACTCCTATGACATATTTGACTCACCAAATGTAGGAATTGGAAGATGCTTCATGGCTAAAGGCCCAAAGGTATCACACCCCGAGTATGTTGATTTCAATAGTGATGAAGATGATTTGCTAGGTGATGATGATTTACTTGTTGACAACTCTAGTGATGAAAACTATGATGAACTTGCTATTAATCATGATAATCAATATAAAACGAATGACGATGACAAGAAGGAGATTGAGCGTCTAACTAAGAACTAAACACTCTTAATTTAGCTCATGAAACTACCTTGGAAGATCATCGAGAGCTTTTAAAGACTCATGAGAAGCTACGCTTCGAAAAGCTCAATCTAGAGCAAGAGCGTGGGTTCTTAAAAGCAATCAATGATGATCTTCGTGAGAAAAGTTCCTCTTACATCACCAAGTGTTTACTCTTGTCTACTTACATGCCACAAATAAAATCTAGTCACAAGAGTAAGAAAGATTCTTCTTCTAGTAGTAACAATAATCATGTTAAATCCAATGTTGTTGCTTCTAGTAGTTCTCTTTATTCCACTAATGATTCTCTTAGCCAAGTTACACTTGTGCAAGAAAATAGCTTATTGAAGGGAATTATAGAGAAAGGTGTTTACAAGAGCCTTGCCGGAAGTAAGCAATTTGAGGAAATTGTATGCAAGCAAGGAAGGCACCGGAAGAATCAAGGTGTTTATTTTGAACGAAAGTTCAATGCCAATGGATTTGAGTGGGAAGAAGATCAATAACCCAAGACGAAGTTTGTTCCTCAACAGGAGAAATATGATCCTACTTATTTCAAGGGAACACAAGCTCAAGATGATCTTCCACCACAAGACCACAAGCAAAAAGGTAAGGACAAGCTTCAAGAGGAGATTGATGCATTTGAAGAAGCTCCCAAGGCCTTGGTCAAGTGGGTTCCCAAGACTACATCAAGTTCTACTTCATCAAGTACGACTACAACTCCAAGGATTCCCATCAAGTTGATGTGTATCCCGAAGAAGAAGAACTAGAGAGTTCTTGAGGGTGACTCTGCGAACATACTTCACTCATATCATTTTGGCAAGAATAAGTGCAAACAACTTCCACATCTTGCACTAGTTCAAGGATTCACAAACCCTCTTGTTGGTAAGACAAGGGACAAGGTAACCTAATGCTTCCATGGACATCATGTTGTGTGTATTTCACTCTATGTCTATGAATATCCTTGCTTGTTCCTTGTGGGACTAACCCATGTAGGTATTGAAAGTGCAACTCACTCCAATGTATTTCTACAAATGACCTACATCAACTTTGAGCATACACATCTTCAACATCTACATGAAGTCATCATCGACAAAACCCAAGGTTAGTTCATCCCTCTTAGGGGGATATCACATCTAGGGGGAGCTTTACTCTAAGAATTGAGCTCAATCAACTCTAATGGTGTGAACACAACAATGCTTTATGTAAAAGTGGTAACCCCACTTGCGCTTAAACGATGAGTATGACCTACGATCAAATGTTCTCATTTGACTCCAAAGTGAATATACTCATATATAGATGACCTAGTCATCGCCAATTGCTTGATAGATGCTTGAGTGTTTGTGCATGCTTTGCCACATATTTCATTTGCCATTTTATTATGTGAGCATGTTGATTGCATATTTTCCCCATTCGAGGACATCCATTTGTTGCGTTATTTGTTTGGCTCTTCTTCTTTTGCCAAATGGATGGACAAGAATGCCTAAGAACTTCCTCTATCTATCTATGCTTTTCTCATCTCAAACTCTACTCATGCTACATCACAAAGTTTGATCAAGTAAGATTCGAACCCTCTGGGTGAGGACCACTCGGAGTCATCGATTCATCATAGACTTAAACTTCCAAAACCTCTTTGTGCATTTCGGTCTGACCGATTGATCCTTTTCGGTCACACCGAGGTCACTGAGTTGATCTAGGTTTTCAATCTTAGTGCAAGCGATTAGAACCATTTGGTCACACCGAGTTGTAGTAACCGGTTGCGACTCTGCATCTCGGTGCCACCGAGTTGTTCCACTCGGTCACGCTGATAGGGACAGGATATATATATTGACGGGTCAAAATTTGGAAATTCCTCCAAAACCTCTTCGCCCGCGCATGTCCTGCTCTTCCGAATCGGGTCTTCGGACCGTCCTCTCGTCGCCAGCAACCTCCCGCCGCTGGTCTCCGCCGCTGTCAACGGAAATCTATACCACCGTTGCCGCCATAGCGAGCTCATCGCCGAGTTAGGGTATGGGTTCAAGTCTTTGTGCAATTCTTTCCTCCGATTCTTAGCACAAAGTAAATGCCATGATTCTTACCACGTATGAGATCATCCTATCCAGCAAAAACTTCTTGTAGATTAGTTTTGATACGAAAATTTAGAGTTAGGTTTCCGTCGAACTCATCTCGGACCGACCGAGTTGTGGAAATCGATCTCACCTATTTGGCTTAGGCCATTGCACTTGTAATTTTCGGTCTGACCGAAACTTGCAAATCGGTGTGACCGAGTTCAACTCTGCATGAAACCCTAGCAATCTCGGAGTCACCAAACTGTGTCTTGGTCTGACCGATTCCACTAGTTTAGACTCCAAAAGTTGCTTCAGTGTCACCGAGTTTAACAAATTGGTAGCTCCGAAATGCTCTCTGTGGAAAACTAAAACTTAGTTTTTGACTCATTTGTTTTACAAAACCACTGCACTTTGTGATGCTCATCCACTCTATCTCATCTATAACTATTCACAGGGCCAGCTTTCAGTTTGTAGTGTCAGACATGTTAGATCAAAGTGACAGCCCGAACAAGTCTGAGGAGCAAGTGAATCTGAGTGAGGGCACTAGTCCCTCTGACAGTTATGATGATGGCAGCATAAGTACTCCTGGCCACCTGCCTAAGGATGCTACTAGGCAGAGGAGGAAGAGAAATTCTAAGTCTGAGTCTGAAGATTATATTGCTGCTGAGGAGGAGGTCAGCTCCAAGAAAAAGGTTGTCAAGAAAGAATTTGGCACAACCGCATCTATAAAGCCTGATTTGAACAAGAAGGCTCCTTCAAAGAGAGTGCCCATGTCAAAGGCTAGAGGCTCCACTCTTGAAACTTCCAAATCATTTGGTGGAGAGACTGCTGGTGAGGGCAAGAAGAGGAAGGATAGGGCCAAGAAAACTATGGCCAGAGTCATAGGCAAGCCCTCTATGATGATTCAATCTCATGAGGAGGATGAGGATGATTGTAACATCCAAAATTTTCAATTTGGAATGTTATACATAGATCATCCATGCATATCATGATTTATTGCATTTCCGTTCTACAATCCTTGAAATCCTAAGCAACTCAAGGACCCACGGAGAGAGTTGGGGATTTTCCTGTTTTCATATTTGATTTTTATCAAATAATGAAACGAGGATTTTGATTTTAATAATTTTTCTCTCCGAAATATTTCATATTAATCGAATGAGTGGAGATAATATGACTTCTCCGAAATAATTGGAATATTAGAGGAAAAATATTAAACTCATTTATTGGATTTTATTTGGTTTTATTCGAATTTTATTTGCATTAGAAAAATTGCACGTTTTCAAAATTGTATTTTAGAGCCAAGAAAATGTTCAACTCGTCCTAAATATTTTATTTAGATGGTGAAAATTTGTTTTGGCATTTTTAGATTTTTATTTATTTTTCTAGGATTTTTCTTCTGTCGGCGGAATTATTAAAAATAAATATCTCACGCCCGACTGGGCCGAAGGCCCAGCCGAGCCAGGCCGGCCTGAGCCAACACCGCCTCCCGCGCGTGCGCGCCGCCGTTGACCCGGACTCCAAGTCCGAGCCGGACTCCCCGCCGCCGCCACTGCCTTGCCCCTTCCCCAAGCAGCCGCCGCCCCCTCCCCTTTAAATACCGCCGCCGCCCCCCCTTGGAGCCCAAGTCGCCGCCGCCCGCAGCCCCTCGCCCCGCCGCTTGCAGCCGCCCGTGCCGCCGCCGCCTCCCGCCGCCGCCACCGCAGCCCCACCGCCTCCCGCCGCCGCCACCGCAGCCCCCGCCGCCTCCCGCCGCCGCGGCAGCCCCGCCACCCCACGCCACCCCGCCGGAGCCCCACCGGAGCCGAGCTAAGGTAGCCACCGCACCGCCCCGATTTTCTAAAGAAAAACCGTTGGGTTTTTTTAGAAACCCCAGTTTTCATTTTTTCCTTTCTAAATAGATCGGGTTTTCTCCAGTTTATTTATTTAGTGAGCGTTCGCTCGTTCGTTCGTTTTAACAAACGCGTTCTTCGTTTAGATCCAGATAACGAACGTTCGTTCATTAATCTGTTCGTCATTTTTTCTTTTTCTTGGTTTTATTCCGCGATTTTTCTGATCGCAATTTCAGATCCGATCTTAATTTCTATTTTTCTTCTCGCTCGTTTATCGAAATCAGGCGATTCAAGCGCCTAGAGTTTCGTCTCAAAACCCTCTTTCCGTTTAATCAACTCAAACAAGTTTTTGTTACTGTAAAATTTGGCCTAGTTTCAGATTAGTAAATGAAGCTTCCTTCTTTCGCCGTTTGACTTTCGTTGCTCCGTTTGATTTGATTCTTTTTTGCGTACCGGAGTTCTTAAATTGAACTTTCTGGTCAACCTCTCTTATTTGAGTTTTGTTCGTGCATCGTTGCTTGTTACTTATGTATGTTATTGTTTGCTTGCGATAGAATTCCCGGAGTGTGAAGCGTGTTACTATGAGTCTCTAGGATTCGCGATTCGTCAGCAAGGCAAGTAACACTTTGATCATATCCCATTATTACCCAGTTTTTATGCATTAGTTCCAATCCTCAAACATTTCATGATTAGGATGTCATTAACTTGTGGGTTGGGAAGTAGTTGTTGAGTTAGAACCTATTGCCCTGTTACATTCAAACCCTTGGGAGTTACTTCTACTTATTGCTTATATTGCTATGCTATGCTCGTAGACGTGGTTTGGGTTTGAGTGAAATTCATGACAGATGTGAGATTGCTAATTAATGGTTCAACTTAAGGTGGCAACTTAATCAAACAACTGGGTGGATTGAGGCACCTGGGGAACCTAGTGTTGTCTGTATTTTTTTTGGAAATCCCGGGGTACCCGTGTGATCTTCCTATGGACCGCCACCCAGGCTAATAGGGAACTGAGATGATTCATGCTAGAAACTTCCGTGTGCAGCCACAAGCTATTATGGGCTCTAGCATAGTTGAGTAAGTTACGTGAAGCTCTTGAAGAGGTAGATCAGCAGGTAGTGGGTTTTTGGTAGGTTTGGTATGGTCTACCCGGAGTAGAGAGTTAACGTTTCTGAAAGACTGTGTCTCGGTCATCCGTTTCTCAAACACCATGTAGTGCGAGAAATCCAACGGAGGCGATCGAGTCTTGTGGGGAAAAGTGCACAAACCTCTGCAAAGTGTATAATCTAATCATGGTTAGCCGTGTCCCCGGTTATGGACAATTCTTGAGTATCTAGTACTTGGGTTATCACATGTGTCTCACCATGTTTAATTAATACTGTTGGGTTGTTAATCACTTTAATTGGAATTGAGTTGGGGTTACCTTCTCAATGATGTTTCAACCACCATGATAGTTAAATTAAAATCTATTCCTTTGTTGTAGGGCAAAATTGGCTTTTCGCAAAAACTATAACCGTACAGCTTTCCACCAGCCATATATGCATGTAGTGATATCATTATTCTGTTTCTGCTCTACTGTGTTATATTGCCAACATATTCCATGTGCTAACGTGTTTTCGGGCTGCAACGTATTATGTTGCAGACTTTTCAGACGAGGAGTAAGGTTCGATAGGTCGTTGCCGTGCAGCTCAGCTATGCCGTTGGAGTTGATGGACTCACTTTATCTTCCAAGCCTTCCGCTGTTATCGCATTAGATGGCCTTAAGCCATATTCGTGTAATAAGTTCTCTTCAGAGACATTCGATGTAATAAGTGTGTGATTGCTACTCTGTTATAAATCCTTCGAGTACTATGTGTGTCAGCATTACCGATCCAGGGATGACACGGAAGCACAAAGACTTGACCATCTGAGGTTGGGTCGCTACAAGATGGTATCAGAGCACACGCTGAGTGTAGGACACGACCACTAAGATAAACCCTAGGTCACACTTCTCTTCTCATTTCTGACTCCTCTCCATTTTCTACTCTTTAGGATGGCAAAGATGAAGAACAAGTTTGCACAACCGGATGAAGACACACCTTTTGGACGCCACTTGAAGGAAGTCACTAGGTACCTGAACATTGGAATACCAAGCTTCACCGGGATGTACAACGCCACTTTACCAGAAGAAGAGCGTTGGATGATTCAAGTACAAGTTCCAGGAAGGAAGTTCTCGCCAACCTCTAAACCCATAGAATTTTCCTTCGATGCACCAACCTGGAGTTTAGGAAAGAGTATGGCAGCCCACATCACCATGGGACGCATTGGAGAAGTTTACAATAGGGATCTCCAAGACACTATCTACCAAATATGTGGGCACCGAGATGAGCAATGGGAAGTAATCAGCACTAAGAAGGATAGATCCATTGCAGCTTTCATCCAGGAGTTAAACCAGCACATCCAACGTTAGGAGAACCAGATGTGTGCGGACATGATGGATTTGAAGGAGGCGAAGACTAGGATCATCGAGCTGGAGGAAGAACTCAAGTTTACCCGCGATGGATATGAGGAGGAAATCAAGATCCTACTGGAGAAGAATGACGACCTAGTCAAGAAGATCGGAGAATTCATGGGAGGACCAGCACCAATAGAAGAAGAAGAAGAAGAACCCAAGGAAATACGCCCCGAGGACTAATCATCATCGACGACACCGATTCCGATCCTAGTGATGATGACTTTGAAGATGAAGCTGGAGCAGACATCATGGAGTCTTCCACCGATCAAAATTTCTAGATGACCACCAACTATTAGTAGTATTTCCCCCATGTATATAGTAGTAGCGAGCACTTTTGCGATAGTTCTAGACCGTTTGTATGCCCTTGCTTGATTGATTGAGTGAAATGATTGTGTTTGTCTCATGTGCATATGGGTAGTGCCTTCTCATTAGACCCCTTTTCTATTCTAAATCTCTTCCATCTAAACCCATCTGATGCCTCTGAGACGTGACACCGGTTTTGCCTTCCCGCCGGAGCTCACCCAGTTGATCCAGCAGCAGAATGCCTTGATGCAATTGCTAGTTCAGAACCAGGGCAACAACAACAACAACAACAACAACAACCCATCGCCAGTGGACAACCTAGCCCGTTTCCTAAGGTTACAGCCGCCGGTATTTTCCAGTAGCACCGAGCCTATAGTTGCTGATGATTGGCTACGCCATATTGGAAGGGAGTTGACCACCGCAGGTTGCACAGATGCTGAGAGGGTGCGCTTTACCGCACATCAATTGGATGGACCAGCAGCCTCATGGTGGGAGAATTACACAGCCACTTTTCCTGTAGCCAATGTCACTTGGGACCAGTTTCAGCAAGCTTTCCGCACTGCCCATGTCTCAACTGGAGCTATGCAGATGAAGAAGCGGGAGTTTCGCAATCTACGCCAGGGGAACCGTACTGTGGCTCACTACGTGGATGAGTTTAGCAAGTTATCACGCTATGCCCCTGATGATGTGGCCACAGATGCCGCGAAGCAAGAGAAGTTTATGGAAGGGCTGAATGATGAGATGAGCATGCAGTTGATGGTAGCAACCTTCAACAACTACCAGGAGTTGGTAGATAAGGCTCTTATGATTGAAGGGAAACAACAGCAGATTGAGAGCCGCAAGAGAAAGTATGGACAAGGGAAGTATAACTCAGGAGCTCAGCAGAAGCCTCGCCTAACCCCGAACTCGGGAGGACCTGTTCATAACCATGGAGGTCACAACAACACTAGAGAAGGATCACATAACCACAGTGGTGCTAAGAATGGGAATGGGAATGGAGCTAACAACAATCAGAACCGCTCCAACCCGTCCACTCCTGCCAAAAGAGACTTAAGTCAGGTTACCTGTTTTAAGTGCGGGAAGACAGGGCAGTATGCCAATGATTTCCCCGAAGGAAGGAATGGAAATGGAAATGGAAGCGCTGGGAAGAAGCCCAATCCATTCAACAAAGGACAAGTGAACCACATTAACGTGGAGGAGGTTGAAGAGCAGCCGGACGGGGTAATAGGTAAGTTTTTGGTTAAGTCATTTACCGCTCTTGTTCTTTTTGATACTGGTGCATCGCAATCATACATATCAAGGGGATTCGTGGATAAGTTTAATCTACCAACCCAAACCCTTAGGACCCCTCTTTTAGTGAGTTCACCTGGAGCAGAATATATGGCTAGCCGATGGTGTGACCAGATACCCTTAACCATTGGCACACATGTGTTTCCGTCTGACCTAATTATCTTAGAGTCGCAAGGAATGGATGTGATATTGGGTATGGACTGGATGTCAAAGTATGGAGGAAGCATTGACTGTGCGAGTAAGTCAATTTATCTCACCACCCTGGAGGGAAAAAGGATTAAGTATGTGTCTAGGCATGTGCCAAAAAGGAGCCAAGTGAATGCCCTTACGGGAGTTGTTTAGGAGGAAGTGCCGGTAGTAAAGGATTACTCGGATGTTTTCCCAGAGGAGTTACCAGGCATGCCGCTGGACAGAGACATTGAGTTTTTGATAGAGCTGTTGCCATGTACAGGACCAATATCCAAGAGACCCTATCGGATGCCCGCAAATGATCTGGAAGAAATTAAGAAACAGATCAAGGAGTTATTGGAGAAAGGATACATCCGAAGAAGTTCATCACCTTGGGGAGCCCCAGTACTTTTGGTTGAGAAGAAAGATAAATCCCTAAGGATGGTTGTTGATTATCGAGCCTTGAATGAAGTGATGATAAAGAACAAGTACCCACTGCCGATGATCAATGATCTGTTTGATCAGTTGCAAGGAGCTAAAGTGTTCTCAAAGATCGATTTACGATCAGGGTATCATCAGTTGAAGATACGAGAGAAGGACATACCAAAGACGGCGTTCACAACGCGATATGGATTATACGAGTACACGGTCATGTTGTTTGGACTGACTAATGCCCCTGCCTATTTCATGAGCATGATGAACAAGGTGTTCATGGAGTATTTGGACAAGTTTGTTGTGGTGTTTATTGATGATATCATGGTATACTCGAAGAACAAGGAGAGCACAAAGAGCATTTGCGTTTAGTTCTCGAGAAGCTCAGGGAACACCAGTTGTATGCTAAGTTTAGCAAATGCGAGTTTTGGCTGAAGGAAGTCGGATTCCTTGGACATGTTATATCAGGAGAAGGTATAGCAGTAGACCCAAGCAAGGTTCAGTCAGTCACTAAATGGTTGGCACTCACCTCAGTTAGCGAGATCCGCAGTTTTCTTGGACTCGCAGGATACTACCGGAGATTCATTGAGAATTTTTCCAAGATTGCAAAACCAATGACTGAACTGTTGAGGAAGGATACCAAGTTTAAATGGATAGAAGATTGTGAAGCAAGTTTCCAGGAGTTGAAGAAACGTTTGACTACAGCCCCAGTGCTAGTACTGCCAGATATACATAAGGAGTTCCAAGTGTATTGCGACGCCTCTCGCTTAGGACTTGGATGTGTGCTTATGCAGGACGGAAGAGTTGTTTCGTATGCCTCACAACAACTAAAACCTCATGAGTTGAATTATGCTACGCATGATTTGGAGCTAGCAGCCGTAGTGCATGCGTTGAAGACTTGGAGACATTACCTTATTGGAAACCGTTGTGATGTGTACATGGATCACAAGAGTTTGAAGTACATCTTCACCCAGAAGGAGCTGAACCTTAGGCAGAGGAGATGGTTGGAGATTATAAAGGATTATGACATGAAGCTACACTATCATCCAAGAAAGGCCAATGTCGTAGCAGACGCATTGAGTCGGAAGAGTTATGCTAATATCCTTGAAAGTAAAGGACTGCCGAAGGAATTAGCAAAGGACATCATGGAACTTCGATTAGAGATTGTACCTAGAAGGTTCATTGCCACAATGGAGGTTCAGTCGACATTGGTGGACAAGATTCGGTAAGTTCAGAAAGATGATAAAGAGATTGCCGAGATAAAGGAGAAGATGGGCAAAGGAAAGGCCAAAGGTTTTCATGAGGATGAGCACGATACCCTATGGTTTGAGGACCGGGTTTATGTGCCCAACAACCAGGAGATCAGGAAGTTAATACCTCAAGAGGCCCATGACTCACCATACTCGATACATCCCGGAAACACCAAGGTGTATTTGGATTTGAAGGAACATTTCTGGTGGACAGGTATGAAGAAGGATATTGCCGAGTATGTAGCCATATGTGATGTGTGCCAGAGAGTTAAGGCAGAACATCAGAAGCCAGTAGGACTGTTACAGCCTATGCCGATACCTGAATGGAAGTGGGATAAACTTGGCATGGACTTTATTACCAGATTACCCAGGACTAAAGCAGGATATGATTCCATATGGGTAGTAGTTGATCGTTTGACCAAAGTAGCTCACTTCATCCCAGTGAAAACCACCTATACAAGTGCAAAGTTTGCCAAGATCTATATGTCCAGGATCGTATGTCTGCATGGAGTTCGGAGGACCATTGTATCGGATCGAGGAACACAGTTTACTTCAAAGTTTTGGCATCAGTTACACCAGACTCTGGGAACGAGATTGGAGTTCAGTACTGCGTTTCACCCGCAGACAGACGGATAAACTGAGAGAGTCAATCAAATTTTGGAGGACATGTTGAGAGCCTGTGCGCTAGATTATGGATCTAGTTGGGATGACAATTTGCTGTATGCAGAGTTCTCATACAACAATAGCTACCAAGCCAGTTTGAAGATGGCACCGTTTGAAGCCCTGTATGGACGCGGGTGCAGAACACCGTTGATGTGGGATGAGGTAGTAGACCGACAGTTGTTTGGACCAGACTTGATTAAAGAATCTGAGGAGAAGGTAAAACTGATCTAAGACCAACTGAAGGTTGCTCAGTCCAGGCAGAAGAGTTATGCAGACTCAAAACGCAAGGAGGTAACCTACGAAATTGGAGACAGAGCATATCTGCGAGTATCGCCCTTGCGAGGAGTGAAACGTTTTGGAGTTAAAGGAAAGTTAGCCCCGAGATTTGTAGGACCGTGTCGCATTTTGGAACGGATGGGAGAAGTTGCCTACAAGTTGGAGTTACCTGAGGGATTGTCAGGAGTCCATGATGTGTTCCACGTTTCACAGCTGAAGAAGTGTCATGCCGAGATGGCTGATATACCATTAAGAGATATAGTACCCCTAGAGGCGATTCAGTTGGACAGTGATTTGACTTACGAGGAGAAGCCAGTTAAGATTCTTGAGTTTGCCAGCAGAGTCACCCGCAGTAAGGTTATCAAGTTTTGCAAGGTTCAGTGGAGCCACCATACCGAGGATGAAGCCACCTGGGAACGAGAGGATGATCTCCGCAAGGACCACCCATACCTATTTTCTAGCCAACCCGAATCTCGAGGGCGAGATTCATCTTAAGGGGGGTAGGTTTGTAACATCCCAAATTTTCAATTTGGAATGTTATACATAGATCATCCATGCATATCATGATTTATTGCATTTCCGTTCCGCAATCCTCGAAATCCTAAGCAACTCAAGGACCCACGGAGAGAGTTGGGGATTTTCCTGTTTTCATATTTGATTTTTATCAAATAATGAAACGAGGATTTTGATTTTAATATTTTTTCTCTCCGAAATATTTCATATTAATCAAATGAGTGGAGATAATATGACTTCTCCAAAATAATTGGAATATTGGAGGAAAAATATTAAAATCATTTATTGGATTTTATTTGGTTTTATTCGGATTTTATTTGCATTAGAAAAATTGCACGTTTTCAAAATTGCATTTTAGGGCCAAGAAAATGTTCAACTCGTCCTAAATATTTTATTTAGACGGTGAAAATTTGTTTTGGCATTTTTAGATTTTTACTTATTTTTCTAGGATTTTTCTTCTGTCGGCGGAATTATTAAAAAAAATATCTCACGCTCGACTGGGCCGAAGGCCCAGCCAAGCCAGGCCGGCCCGAGCCGACACCGCCTCCCGCGCGCGCGCCGCCGCCGACCCGGACTCCAAGTCCGAGCCGGACTCCCCCCCTCCCCCCCCCCGCCGCCGCCTTGCCCCTTCCCCAAGCAGCCGCCGCCCCCCTCCCCTTTAAATACCGCCCCCCCATTGGAGCCCAAGTCGCCGCCGCCCGCAGCCCCTCGCCCCCCCACCTGCAGCCGCTCGCGCCGCTGCCAGGAGCCGCCGCCGTCACAGCAGCCCCGCCGCCTCCCGCCGCCGCCACCGCAGCCCCCGCCGCCTCCCGCCGCCGCTGCCGCAGCCCCGCCACCCCACGCCGCCCCGTCGGAGCCCCGCCGGAGCCGAGCCAAGGTAGCCTCCGCACCGCCCCGGTTTTCTAAAGAAAACCGTTCGGTTTTTTTAGAAACCCTAGTTTTTGTTTTTTTCTAAATAGATCGGGTTTTCTCCGGTTTATTTATTTAGCGAGCGTTCGCTCGTTCGTTCGTTTTAACAAAAGCGTTCTTCGTTTAGATCCAGATAACAAACGTTCGTTCGTTAATCTGTTCGTCGTTTTTCTTTTTCTCGGTTTTATTCCGCGATTTTTCTGATCGCGATTTCGGATCCGATCTTAATTTCTATTTTTCTTCTCGCTCGTTTATCGGAATCAGGCGATTCAAGCGCCTGGAGTTTCGTCTCAAAACCCTCTTTCCGTTTAATCAACTCAAACAAGTTTTTGTTACTGTAAAATTTGGTTTAGTTTCAGATTAGTAAATGAAGCTTCCTTCTTTCGCCGTTTGACTTTTGTTGCTCCGTTTGATTTGATTCTTTTTGCGTACCGGAGTTCTTAAATTGAACTTTCTGGTCAACCTCTCTTATTTGAGTCTTGTTCGTGCATCGTTGCTTGTTACTTATGTATGTTATTGTTTGCTTGCGATAGAATTCCCGGAGTGCGAAGCGTGCTACTACGAGTCTCTAGGATTCGCGATTCGTCAGCAAGGCAAGTAACACTTTGATCATATCCCATTATTACCCAGTTTTTATGCATTAGTTCCAATCCTCAAACATTTCATGATTAGGATGTCATTAACTTGTGGGTTGGGAAGTAGTTGTTGAGGTAGAACCTATTGCCATGTTACATTCAAACCCTTGGGAGTTACTTCTACTTATTGCTTATATTGCTATGCTATGCTCGTAGATGTGGTTTGGGTTTGAGTGAAATTCATGACAGATGTGAGATTGTTAATTAATGGTTCAACTTAAGGTGGCAACTTAATCAAACAACTGGGTGGATTGAGGCACCTAGGGAACCCAGTGTTGTCTGTATTTTTTTGGAAATCCCGGGGTACCCATGTGATCTTCCTATGGACCACCACCCAGGCTAAAAGGGAACTGAGATGATTCATGCTGGAAACTTCCTTGTGCAGCCACAAGCTATTATGGGCTCTAGCATAGTTGAGTAAGTTACGTGAAGCTCTTGAAGAGGTAGATCAGCAGGTAGTGGGTTTTTGGTAGGTTTGGTATGGTCTACCCGGAGTAGAGAGTTAACATTTCTAAAAGACTGTGTCTCGGTCATCCGTTTCTCAAACACCATACAACTGTCCACCAGCCATATATGCATGTAGTGATATCATTATTCTGTTTCTGCTCTACTGTGTTATATTGCCAGCATATTCCATGTGCTAACCCGTTTTCGGGCTGCAATGTATTATGTTGCAGACTTTTCAGACGAGGAGTAAGGTTCGTTAGGTCGTTGCCGTGCAGCTCAGCTATGCCGTTGGAGTTGATGGACTCACTTTATCTTCCAAGCCTTCCGATGTTATCGCATTAGATGGCCTTAAGCCATATTCGTGCAATAAGTTCTCTTCGGAGACATTCGATGTAATAAGTGTGTGATTGCTACTCTGTTATAAATCCTTCGAGTACTGTGTGTGTCAGCATTACCGATCCAGGGATGACACTGAAGCACAGAGACTTGACCATCTGAGGTCGGGTCGCTACAATGATACCAGCACCTAAAGCTCAAAATCTGATGGGGGATGCCATCAAGTCTGGGGTTGCCCCTTCTAAGCCCAAGACTACACCCAAAGCTTTTGCTCCAACCCTCAAGACTGCACCAAAGAGGAGCACAAGGAACATACCAGCTGCTGAAAAGAACAAGGCCCTAGTGCCTGAGATTGAAGAAGATGTTGAAGCCCAAGTGCTCAGGAAGCTCAAGGCCAAGATCCTTGACCATGATGAAAATCATCCAGTGGCTGAGAACATAAAATTTATAAAGGATGCAGGACTCAGATTGTGGAGACAATCAAATCCATATGCTATGAGGAGAAGGACTGCTGTGGATTATATGTTTCCCACCAAGGAGCAGCAAGACTTCTATGAGACTATTCTGTTGGTCAAGAAACCCATAGTATGTGACATGAAGTGGGAAGACTGGAAGTACATCAACAACAATGAAGACCACTTCCCAGGAGTGCATGAAAGTTTCAGGCTGTGTGGAGTAGATGCTTTTGTGGTTCAGAAACTCACTAAGTGGAATGATGAGCTCATCATACAATTCTACTCTACAAGTCATTTCTATCCTCATGGAAGGATTGTATGGATGTCTGAAGGTACAAGGTACCAATCAACAGTTGCTGAGTGGGCCAAGCTGATTAATTCCCCTACAGAGCATGAGGATGACATATATGTCTATGCCAAGAGAAAGAAATATCACAACTCCATGGCCAACATGTATAAGGAGATTCCTGACAAAGCCTTGGAGACTCACAAGATGGGCTCTGTGTATTATCTATTGTCTAGACTGGCCACTATTAACACCATCTTGAGGCACACCTTGTTGCCCAAATCAGGAGATCACAGGATGATCAGAGGCCACTCCATCAATTTGCTGCAATTGTTTGATGTGCCCTAGAAGTTCAAAGTAATGAGTTTGATTGTTGATACAATCAAGAGAACAACCGCTGACCAAAAGAGATCATGTGCATATGCTCCACACATCCAGATGCTCATCAACTCCAAGATGGACACAGACACATACTTGTTGGACAAGGAACATCTTCCCTTAAGGCCTGACTTTGAGGAAAACACATTTGTCATGAATGCTGATCGTCCCACATGTGTGGAGGATCAAGAGAAGAGGGAGAAAGCAAAAGATGAGAAGGCAGCAAAGATGCCAAGTGTTGAAGAGGCTTCACAAGTTTTCCTAAAGTCTAAGCAAGATCAACTTGGATATCTTATTCAAGCAATTTTGAGGGTTGAGAAAGGACTAGCCACCCTGACTCAGAATTAAGAGAGCCTAGAGAGGATCATTGAGAAAAAGTTCTATGATCTTGACTTGAAGGTGAAAGAGATGCAGACAACTGTTGATCAGCTCCAGGAAGAAGTTGAAGAGAGGAAAGGGAAAGCTACTACAGATGCCTTTCAGAGAGTGCCTTGGGCATAGAGGTCTGCAGCAGTGCCTGTGACAGACACAAGAGCTACTACGTCAGCACCTGCATCCACAACATCAGTAGCTCCTCTAGTTGCAACTCCTCCAGCTCCAACAACTTCCATAGATGCATTCGTCCTTGGAGTCCTATCAACGCTTCCTCCCGAAGATCAAGCCTAGAGAGACGCATAGAACTATGCATTTTTGAGCTTTTTGGTAACTTGTTGCCAAAGGGGGAGAGAGTGTATAGATCATAGGCTTCGATAGAGAGATTTGCTTCTTATTTGCTAATTATTTGATACTTATTTGTGTGCTTACATGGATGATACTCTATGTTTATGTGTGTGAGATACTTGTATGGTCATGTGTTTGATCATGTCACTTTAATGCTTGTGCTTGAATGATGACATTATTTATCTCTCATACATGATCATTCACTTTGCTTTGGTGATGAGTGTATATTTCATATTCTATCATTTTGAGCGCCCACCAAGATGTATGTGACATGGAAGAGTAGCTCATGATCCTAATCGATTGTGCATTTCATTCAAAAGAAAATTTTAAATACTGCACAAATTTAGGGGGAGCTCTTGTTTATCACATACTTCTCAAAGCGACAATATATTTCACTCTTTTTACCTTTTGTCGAAGATTTGATCTATATGTTGTCATCAATTACCAAAAAGGGAGATTCAAAGTGCAACTAATCCCTGGGTGGTTTTGGTAATTCTTAATAAGATATAGCTCATTGAACTAATACTCTTTCAAGATGATCATTTCATAAAGTTCAATGATTGGCATGGCATGGACTAGAGATGTGGCCTCTCAAAATGCTAAGGACATATATTGGCTCAAGCTCAAGACTCTATCTTTTCATTTTAGTGATCCAAGATCACATTGAGTCCATAGGAAAAGCCAGTGCTATTAAAAGGGGATGAGGTGTTGCTTAATGGCTTGCTTGCTCAAAATTCTTAGTGATATGCTCCAAAAGCCCTCAACCACTTTCTCATATCCACATATGTCCCAAACTAAAAGTCAAACTCGGCCCCACTGATTTGATCTATCCGGCGTCACCGAGTTCATTTGACATAGCCATAGCCAATAACCCTAATCAGTTCGGTCTCACCGATAGGGATCTCGGTCTCACCGAGATGGGATTGCAAACTCTCTGTTTCCTTTTCGTAACATTTCTGTCTCACAGAAATAAGCGATCGGTCCCATCGAGTTTGCCTGACCAACTCTCTGTTTGCCTATTACAGATATTGGTCTCATCGAGATTACATTATGCCCTAACCCTAATGAAATCAGTCCCACCGAGTTGACATGTTGGTCCCACCAAAAATCCTAACGTTCACTGAACTAAATCGGTCTGACCGAGTTTAGCTATTTGGTCCCACCGAGTTCGGTAAATTGTGTGTAATAGTTAGATTTTTTGTGGAGGCTATATATACCCCTCCACCCATTCTCCATTCGTGGAGAGAGCTATCAAAACATGCTTACACTTCCACCATTCATTTTTTGAGAGAGAACCACCTACTCATGTGTTGAGACCAAGATATTCCAATCCAACCACAAGAATCTTGATATCTAGCCTTCCCCAAGTTGCTTTCCACTCAAATCATCTTTTCAAAAAATCCAAATCTGTGAGAGAGAGTTGAGTGTTGGGAGACTATCATTTGAAGCACAAGAGCAAGGAGTTCATCATGAACACACCATATATTACCTTTTGGAGAGTGGTGTCTCCTAGATTGGTTAGGTGTCACTTGGGAGCCTCCAACAAGATTGTGGAGTTGAACCAAGGAGTTTGGAAGGACAAGGAGATCGCCTACTTCATGAAGATCTACCCAAGTGAGGCAAGTCCTTCATGGGCGATGGCCATGGTGGGATAGACAAGGTTGCTTCTTCATGGACCCTTCATGGGAGGAGTCCTCCATGGACTCACGCAACCGTTACCCTTCGTGGGTTGAAGTCTCCATCAACGTGGATGTACGAGAGCACCATCTATCGGAACCACGCCAAAAATCTCGGTGTCTACATTGTGTTTGCTCCCTCCAAACTCCTCCCCTTTACCTTCATATGCAATGATTTACATTCCGCTGCTATATTCTTAAATTTGCATGTGTAGGTTGATTGCTTGACTTGTGATAAGTTGCTAAAATCTGCTAAGACTTAAAATTGGGAAAATGATAGATTTTTATTTGGTCAAGTTGTCTAATCACCCCCCCTCTAGACATAATTTCGATCCTACAGAGGGTGAACAGGATTCCCATTACAGCCTAGGAGGTGCTTTCCCAGGCTTCACCCAGGCTAGGTCCCCCCCCCCCCGCGGGAGGCACTGCGGCAGGCTACCTCGTGGCCATCGTGACCCGTCGGTGGCAGTGGCGATCGACAAGACGAAAGTGCCACGGGACTGACGGAAGGCAGGCCCCCGCCGGCCTGGTCCTCGAGGTCTTCAAGGCCTCACGAGGCCGAAGGGTCCCTCGCAACCCAGAGTTGTGCCCCGGTTGTACCCCCTGATACAACCAATATTTTCATAACGTATTGTGCTAACCTTGAAACGCAGGTGAACCATGCTTCGATAACACACTCGCGAAGCGGCAGCCGGACAAAGCGCATGCCAGGCGCGTGGCGGCGCCCCGACGTGAGGTGGGACCTCGAGGGTCTCCGGGGGCTCGAGAGCCCCACTAGGCCCAGGATGCTCGCTGGGGCTTGGAGCCTCTCGGGTCATCACAACCTGACGCCCGCCCCCCGCCCCACCCCGAAATCAAAAGACTCAGGTGGAGTCTGGAAGCTTGCAGTGGGAGATAGCTAGGCGAGCGGTGGCCCGTGTGGCCACCCGCCGCCGGCCGCGAGATCGGAGACCCCACACTGGAGCAGGCCCTCTTAGGAGAGGACGCCCATGGGTTCTCACCCACGTTGGGGGCCCGTCCAGGATGGCCTGTGCCACCAGGCATGCCGGCGCGTGCTTGCAGGCGAGGGGCGGGGTCCCCATCCGGAAGGCAGGGAGTGCCCTGCACCCCTTCAAGCTTTAACCGTGACACTCTCACGTAATAATGAGTGGGGTTGTACACGCCCCGAAGTCTCCCTGTGCGCCGCCCCTTAGCCTCACTGGGGCTCCCACCCATGCCCAAGTGGACGCCCCGTGCTGCGTTGGCGGACGACACGGTCAAACAACGACTATGCCCACACCCAAGTGGAAGCCCCATGCACCGCGCTGGCGGACGATACGGTCAAACAACGACTATGCCCACGCCCACGTGGAGGCCCCATGCTACGTGTTGGTGGGAAGACTAACTTAGGTGCCGGACACGACTGTTCTTTGCTTTCTCTTGTAACCAATCTGCCACTTTTTGGAATGAAATATGAAGTTCTTGCTTCTTTAGTCGCAAGGGAATGAGATTTTTTCTGCAGCATTGTCCATTTCATGAGTTTTCTCTTAAGGTACTAGGAACAACCTTAGCAGTAGCGTTGGCTTTTGGACTAGCAGTAGTGGAGGTACCCGCGCTACTGCTACGGCGCTACAGCTAATTTTTAGAAGTAGCGCTTGTTTTACCCCACGTTACTGCTAAATAGACGTACCAGTAGCGCTAGTGCCCCATGCTACTAGTATTCCACCCCCACGCTACTACTAATGGAATAGTAGTATCACTTCTATAATACCCCCACGCTACCAGTAGCTAATTAGGAATTAAAAAAATCAATCAATTCCATTTTATGCATACAATTCCGAAAACACAATAGCGATGGAAATGTCCTTATTCTTATTCTACCATCACATAGTTGTCGTGTCTACTATTACACACTTCCTCATTCTACCTGTTCTCACTCCAATAATAAAGAAAAATGAAAAGGAAAAATAGAGATAATCTGCTAGTGAAATGTCCTTATTCCTGAGTAATATTCAACGGAACGGTGCAACTGCACTGCAGTGTCATGGATTCACTCTGCCTCTTCAACATCTCATTATCCTGCAGCAATGGAAATGAGCATCAGCAAGGCATATAGATATAGTGAATAAATGGAGAGGAAGCATAAGCTCAGATGATACAAGAGATTGGTAGTAAAATTCTGATACAATGAGAATATGCACTGAAATTTGCTCCAAAATTACCTTTTGCAACTCTTCAAATCTTTTGGTTGAAGTAGATAGTGAGGTCTCAACCTACTCCCTCCTGTGAGAAACAGGTCCCCTCAACTTCTTATCATTTGCACGAAAAGAGAGGGGAAGTTACTGTACCTTTGCAAGAAAAATAAGAAACCAGAATAGAAAAAGAGTATGGGTTGTTGGATGAACATAGACATGAAAAGCATGATAAAGAACACCCTTTACCTAGTGGAATTATAGTGAGTTTTTACAATGATTTTGCAGTAGATTTACAGTTCATTAGAAATAGAGATACATTGCATTAGAAGCAGATTCACAGTAAATTAGTAAAAGATTTATAGTAAAAACTGTTCACACTAAAAGAAACTATAATTTTCGTTGACAAATTGCAGTGAAAACCACTTACAGTTACACTTAAAATAGGGCAATTTGTGTGAGTTATAGTGGATTTGCCGAATTGCATTTGCACTAGGAAACTAGTCCTAACATATCAACATTTTGATCAGCATTATAAATCCCATTGTGAATCCAAGGAAATCAAAAGTTCTATAAGATATGGCTAGAAAACACTGGACAGAACAGAAAGTAGCCACTGCTTTGCTGTGTGGAAAATTTCCCGGCTTTACTTCACTATGGATAGGATAAAGAATCAATAAAGAAAACACCCACATTAAAACTTTTGCATCAATGTTTGCAGTTTGGACCATCAGTTAAAATAAATGCACTAGCAAGTTAGTCTCTACATCAACCAGCCATTGAGACATGCATTTACTGACATGTACTTGGAGCCGCAGTTGCTTCAGATACTCAATGAGTATGGCCTCGTCAAGCATGGATGCCTTGTCAGTCTGTAACCACACAAGCACTACCAAACTCAATAGCCCCGAATTCAAGGACAAAGAAAAACAAAGTGGTACAGTAGATGGTTTTGTGGTGCCGACCTTGTTGGAATTGGGTATCAGGATCTGCAATGCCTTCATCTTCTCGTTAATCCTGCTCCTCCGCCGCTTCACCCCAATCAAGCAAGCAAGCAAGCAATGATCAGCCAAGAAAATAGGGCGAGAAGAGCAGAAAAGCGGTGTGAAACTCAGGGGAAAATGGTTGACGACGGGGAACCGGGCCACCACCCTCTCGGAGAGGTTGTGCACCTCGGCGGCGCGGGTGCACTTGCTGCTGGACCCCCCTCCCCCGCGCGGGCAGTCGGATGTCCCATGCGACTCGGGCTCGGACGAACCGCCCATCTCGCTCTTGTAGAACCCAGTGGCGCCTTCTAAGTGCCGTCTAAATCTGCTCATTGCAGAAAAATTATACCCCAAAGCTGAAGAAATATTCAGTTACAAGAAATGAAGTAATATTCATTTAGAAGATTTTAGTGGTATACATTGACAGAATTTCAGTCCTTTAAAACCTACGAGCATCCATCCATAAAAGCATAATCACTTCAATTATATATAAGCTACTTCATAACAAAAGAAACTATACCGAAACACTAATTAACTCTGAAGTAGTGAATTAATCACTGCAAATCAGCTATTTGTTTCTTTCCACTCCTAAATTGCATAAGAAAATCTTCAGCTGTTATTTTACTCTATGCTTACTAGCTACAACCTATTGGATAGAAAAACACCTTCCATTGTATTATGATGTAGCTTGTGTAATTAATCTCAGAGTAGAAAATGCACGCTAAGTACTTGTGGTATAAAATGTAAAATAAATGATTTTTCCCTTAACCATCACTGTCTCTAAACAACACTTTTTATTTAGTACAAAATCTGTGACCTAATTAGAACTTACTCCAACTAGTTAACATGAAAGAATCTACACTGAAAAGGCATAATCAAAGAGTTGGACTTCAGTATAGCAAGATTAAATTCCCAGTGGAGAGAGCGTGGGCAGGTTGCCCTTGCTGCTGACAGGCTAACTTGCATGCGGCGCTGGCGGCGCCTACGCATAAGCACGGCCGTGACGAGACATCGGCGGTCAAGGAGGCATTAGTGGCGGGATTAAACGCAAAAGAAATGTTTATAAGGTGATGATAAGTCATTACCAAGCAACCTGATAGCAAATTCTTCTACGCACCGAGAATAACCTAAAATTAGTACGCATTTTGGTCCAATTGGTCAGGGTCCAAAATGCAGGTCAAGACCAACTATATCAACAGCTATAAGAACCTCTCCCTCATGCATGCCTCTTATGCTACCTTACAAGAATTCCTACAAACAGTGCACACAATTATGCCAGCAATCATTCAGAATACTCTAGTACAGTACATGGAAATCAGTAGCAAACAAAACAATTCACGCATAGAATGAATGCACCAGCTCAGACATTCAATCGATAGCAACCTAGTACAGCACCAAAGGTTCGTTCTTTTCAATTAAGAGAAGGCCGACAGCTAATGCATCCAGCCTGTCGGCCGTATATCCGCCGGAATCCACCCTGACCTGCCCCAGAAACACACATATCAAGCACCTAGGACTCAAAACAGCCTGGAGGAGGAGACACGAGGGGCACCTCGGGCTCGACGAGGGGCTTGCACTGCAGGAGCTGCTCGATCTGCTCGTCGAGGTCGGCACGCAGATTCCCCATCCTCCCCTCCGCCCACCAGGCACACGTCGACCCCTCCCTCCCGGAATGTCTCCGCTCCCCCGTTCGCCGGCGCCGGAACCCTGGCACCAGATCTATCGGGAGAGGCGACCGCGAGTGGGGGGAGGAGGGAGGAGGAGGAGGGGGCGCGAAGCGGTGAGAGGTGCGGAGAGGCAGAGGAGGACGCGGGTGGAATAGCTCGAAGAAATATTTATCCATGGGTCTCCGTATGGCCGTCGTTTGGGGGCGGAGGAGGCATCGGCGGCGGCGGGATTGGGAGGAGCGGGGGCGGAGGAAAGATTTGGTGGGGTGTGAGAATGAGAGGGACTGGGGCATGTTGATTAGTTGTAGCGCGGGGCAAAGGTGCCGCGCTGTAACCAAGTGGGTTGACCCTGTCTATCCATAATAGTAGCGAGGGGTGGTATACCCGTGTTATTACTATCAACTTAGTAGTAGCGCGGATTTTAAACCCGCGCTGCTACTATGGTTCGTTCTGGGGGCACTGTGATGATCATTTACTAGTAGCGTGGGAAATGTAGGCCCACGTTACTGCTATTCTCTAGTAGTAGCGCATTATTTTACCCGCGCTACTTCTAAGTAGTAGAAGCATGGGGCTCTTACCCCTCGCTACTGCTAAGCATCTAGCTATAAGGTATTTCCTAGTAGTGGGTAGCCATGTCTGCTTGCTCGCCCGCCGACTGATTGCTCTGCGAATGGGGTTAGACCAGTGCCCACATCTAAGTCATCCCGAGCACGACCATTCTACTGCTCCGCGAATGGGGCTAGCAGGCGAAGCTTGCCCAGGATCCTTGATGAGCACCGGTCTCGTGGTCCTGTCCGGGCGTCATGGCCCGATGTAACATAATCAAGCTACCCCTACTCAGGAGTCGCAGACGCACAGTGAACAGGGTAAAGGCGGCTTAAGGGAGTATATTGTCGATTCATACATGCATCGCAAAGGGGTCTTTCCCAAAATACTCTTACATCCCCACGGGGTCATGTTCAAAACCTTGGTAGGAGATAGGAAAAAGACAACCTAGGGAGACATGCAGTCATCATCGCTACTATCATCGTCGTCGTTGTCGCCATCGTTGCTACCACCATTAGCCTCGGGCTGGCCTTCGCCACCTGTAGAAGTGAACTCCATGATCAGGTCGTCCACGTGGTCCTCCACTCGTCCTTCCAGGGTGCCCCTAATTTCCACAGGCACGGAAGCTATCACAGCCTTGAGGTCGAAGTCGGGGTCAAAGTGAAGAAGATGGCTAAAGACGCGCCAGGACACACAGACAAGAAGATCGCGGCTCTTCTCTTCGACGAGTTGGCACATCTTCTCAGCCCCACCTTCAAGGAATTCCATGCCCCTAGTGAAGAAGCCGAGGTAGCCAGCGTCGTCAGCAACGAGCGGGCTGGAGACGTCCTCGGCGCAGATGCCGCTCAGGGCCCAACAGGGCCTCTGCTCAAGGGCTTGGAACATCTGGGACCGCGTGTGATGTAGTCCCCGGGCTCGGTTCGCCACATCTGATGCCCGCTCCACGAGGGAGGTGACATCCGCCACCTGCTCGTAAGGAGAGGAAAACTCCGTTTTAGCTGCAGCCTGGGTGTCCAACACGGCTTCCTCGCGTAGCTCTGCTTCGCCTAACTTCTTTTTGAGATCGTCGGCCTCGCCCTTCTGCTCGTCGCGCCATTTGCAGAAGCGGGACTCTTGAAGCTTCAATCTCACGCGGTAGTCCTGGGAGGGGCACGGCGGACCCCCTCGACCCTCTCCTTGGCCTCCTCCTAGGCAGTCTCCTCGTGAGAGGCCAGAGCGGCCTCCGTGTTCATTACCTAGCGCTCCATCGCCTCCAGCCGATCGTGCTCCAGCTCCTGCTCTGACGCCACCAGCTCCAACACCTCCCCCAGAGCGCGAAGCTCCTACTCGCGGCTCGAAGGCCCACTCGTTGGGGCGAGGGCGGTGACACCATGATCTCGGCCTTGCCGCTCCAGAGACGCGATGGAGGCCAAGAGCACCTGCTCGCGCCTCTCGGCGGCCTCACACCGCTGGTCCGCGGCCTCGGCTTCCTGAAGGCACGGTCACGGGCCTCTTTGGCTGTTGTGGTAGATGCCCCGTCCTTCGCGCGAGTGGCTTCATGTTGGAGGTGGCTGAAGTTCATGGCCACTTCGAGCCGGTGCCACTCCCGCTCCAAGCGCTGATCTTCGGCCTCAAGCTCCACCTCAAGCCGGCCCAACGTGCCCCTCGCGCCCTGAAGGAGGCCGAGCCGGATGGCACCCCAAATGCGCGCAAGCTCCAATGCCCGGCCAGGGATCTGATCCGCGCCCCTGGCTGGGGCAGGGGCACCGAAAGATCCAGCAACATCAGACGGCAGCTTAGGGCCAGTTGACTCGGTGCCCACCCTCATGGCTTGAGGCGTGGCCCCGCACTAGATCGACATCAGGCCGCTCTTCGGCTTGTGGCAGCCCCAGGGGTCGCCAGGCGGCATAGGGATGAGCGGCGGCACCACCCATGTAAGCTCTACGCCGCCCTCGTCGGAGGCCCGCCTCGGGGCCTCGGGGTCGTGGACCACCAGTAGACACCTCAGGAGAACCACAACCCCTTCAAAATATGCAGGCTCGAGTTAGGGATACTCCGACACTCCGGAGGATGGCAACGGGGGCTCCTTGACCTCTTAGTCTAGTTGGGACCTATGAAACGGAGGCTTAGGAGGACTCGACAAGCAGAGGTTAGGAAAAGCGAAAGGCTTACTCATCCATGGTGATCCACTTCCTCTTCTTCGAGGCTCATGGGGCCGAGCCTCTGTAGCTATCGTGCTTCCCCCTCTTCCAGGGAGTGCAGAGGCTGGAAGTCAACCTGCTAGAACTTGGTGCGAGGCCCCTCGTGCTCGGTGTGGTAGGTGTGCCCTGGGGACGGACATCTCCCTCGCCGATCGGAGCCGCGGGGGCGGATTGTTGTGGGGCAGGCGCCCCGGCAAGTTCCTCCACGACCGCGCTGGGAGCTTCATCCTCAGGGCCCCTGGTTCCAGGTGCCACCAGGAGGGGGTTGTCGCGAGGCCCAGTGTGGCCTTCAGGGCGCAGCCCCCACTCATCGAAGTGCGGCATCGCCCTGGCACCAGAAATAGCCTCACCCTTTCATGAGTTTGCTTTTATATTATCACCTGAATGTCCGGTGCTTTGCCACCATGAATGTTGTGCGCCCTCACAAACCCGTCCGCGACCGCCTCATGAGTAAGGACTGGCACGACATCTATGCTCGGGTCTGTCCCTGCAGCGTCACCATACCCAAGTGGCTGAGCTCTGTCTCGCGGGCTAGCTCCCGTGTACGTCACCTCCCGTGGTCCTTGGTGCCTTGTTCTCGCATGAGCTAATCGAGAGTGGATGAGTCAGTGCGCGTGACCCGGTGCTTCGCCGCTATGGGAACCGCGTGCGGTTGTCTTTCTTTAGGATTGTTGCATGAGAAGACTGGGCAAGGCGTATGTGCTCGGGTCAGTCCCTACAACATCGATAAACCCAATGGGTGAGCTATGTCTGGCGAGCCCGCCCCGTTCACATCACCTCCTTGGGTCATTGTTGTTTGGCCTTCTCATGTGATTTCCTCTGGAGATTCACTCGACAGAGGCCACCTAAACATCTCGCACGACCCTTACACATGTTCTGAACCAAAAATTCAGGCACAACCCGCCTTGAGGTAGGGCCTCGTGAGTCCCGCGCTGGCTCACGGGTGCCCATATACACCTCCTCTAGTCTTGCCATGCTAGCCACGTGTTAGGGCGGGGTTGTGCATGCCCCGGAGTCTACCCCCCGAGGGAGCTCCCACCCACGCACCAGTGGAAGCCCCATGCTCCGCACTAGCGGACGACATGGTCGAGGAGCGGCTATGCCCATGCAAGAGTGCAAGCACCATGCTCCGCGCTGGTGAATAAACACTTGAGGGCACCTTAATGGTTGTAATAACCTCAGGAGGGCCAATAGGCTCGCTGCCCAGCCTCACCGCACTGTTTTCCCCATGGGAGGCCCGCGCGTGGGGGCTGGGCACTGGGGTTGTGCCCAGGTCACGCCCGGCGCACGCCACCTCACCAGGTCCTTCACACTTGGTTTTCTCGCGACCCTCCCAGGAAAAAGCTGGCAAGGAAAGGTATGGGGACTCCAAGTTAATTCAGACGCTACTCACGTTTCCTTCATGAGGGCCATTCGAACGTCAAGGGCCCCCCCCGAGCATAGCGACTCAGACGCCCCAATGGAGGTGGCTGAAGACACACATCGCGGCCGCGGTGAAGAGCGCGTGGCACTCCCCCTCCACCATGGAGTCCACTCCAGCGGCGACACCTTCAAGCGCTTGGACAAGCTTGGGGAGAAGCCCAAAAAGGCCATCCTCTGGAGACGCCAGCGGCTCCTCGTACCTGTCCCCGTAAAGGGAATGCAATGCCATGCGAGACCTTAGCTCGAGGGAGACGAAGGCTTCGCGCCCCGCGGCTGCCGCCTTCTCGGCGGCGGCGAGGGTCTTCTCCCTGGCTTCTAGCTGGGCCTTCTCCTTAGAGACAAGCTTGGCATGGGACGCCTAGGCCCTGTCCACATCCTCCTTCAGCTTGCCCGGGCGGCCCTGCTCTGCAGCTTTGTCCTTGGCCGCCTGGGCCAGCTCGGCGTCGCGGTCAGCGAGTGCATCCTCCCAGGCTTTAAGCTCCTCCTCCCATTCTTGGAGCCGAGCTTGCTCCTCGCGGAGGGCCTTCAGCCCGGCTTCTGTCATGTTGCAACGCTCCTCGGCGGATGCTGCGTTAGCCAGCGCCACGTCGTGAGCCATCGTGGCCTCCTTCCTGCCCTCCGTGGCAGCAGCCTCGGCCCGGCCCCAGGCTGCCCTGACAGACGCGTTGACTTGGAACCACCCCGAGATCTGCCACATCCTCCATGTCACCATGCACCTGTCGGCACCCTTAATGTCGGTCCGGAGCTGCTCCAGCATGGTGTAGGCTTCCTCCAGAGCATCGGGCCTAGTGACGGGGCCGTAGTCCGCCAACGCGAGGGCCTGGGGAGGAGGTGGCAGCGGCGCCTGGACTGGTGCCGTCGCAGCAGCAAGGGCCACAGGGGGCTCTAGAGCCCCCGAACCCCCCGCAGGTGCGACGAGGACCGGCGGCTCACGAAGGCGGCCTTCTCTTGAGGCTCTACCACCACACTTTGAGGGGCCTGTTCCGTCACAGGGGAGCGCGAGGTGACCTCCTCCGTCGGTGCCATGGTCGCCGTGGCCGCGGCGGGTGTGGTGCCTCTGGTGTCCTGGCTTCCTCCTTCGTCTTCTTCATAGCGGTCTCCACCCTGGTCACCAGGAGGGGAGTGTTATGGGCACGACATCAAGGATGGCAAACAAAGGTAAAGTAAGATGCTCACTCGTCAGCAGCGATGTATGCCCTCTCCCTGACCGGGGCCAGGACGCCCCCAATCTTCTTGAGCATGGGCTTTGCTACGCCCTTAGGATTGGCGAGACACACATCGACTGGCCTCGGTGCGGCGGCGACGGAGGGTGAGGCTGAGGCGTCGCCTCGAAGAGGGGATGCTGCCGCGCCCTTCTTCGGAGTCGCTCAGCCTAGCCTCCGCAAGGGGGTGGCCTCGAACCTCGTGACGACGCCGGTGGAGCGCGGGGATCCCTCGACCGGGTGCTCGGCGTCGTCGTCGTCATTAGAGAGACTGCAGATAAGCTCGCTCTACGATGGGGGAGAGGTCTCCACCACATCGTCTCTAGTCGCCTTCGAGTCCTCCGCCCCCTTCCCCTTGGAGTCCTAACCGGAAGACACCGACACCGGGGAGGTGGGGAGCCTGTGCGGCACGAGCCCTAGCTCGTCGAAGACGGGCATGGCGGCGACCAGCTCCACCCCGTCGCCACGATGATACATCGGGACGTAGGCCACAGGGAGGCTGCCCAGGTCCTTCTCCAGCAGAGTGTGCATGGCCTTGTCCAGCTCCTCACCTATCAAGCTCCCTGGGCACAACCGGATGTCGTCCCTCGTGCCCTTGAAATCCCACATGGGGCGTGAGTGTGCCTGGAGCTGGGCCAGGCGCTGCATCAGGAACTCCTTAACAAGCATGGCCCTCGTCAGTACCCCAAACTCCATGTCCACCTTCATCTTCCTCAGGACCGGTGCCGCCCGGGGGTCGGCGAGCTTCTCATGAGCCCACTAGTCTAGCTTCTCTGGCATTTCGGCCGGCAATTCCAGCCACGCACGGAGGCCCCTGGCGTCCATGATGACCCACTTGCACCAGAAGTTCTCCACCTTCTTCCCAGCCCTCATGAGCACGTTGCCCCTATGGACCATGGCGAAGGAGATGGAGGCGGAGTGCTGGTTTGGGTTGTGCATCCGGAGGTAGAAGAAGTGCCAGAGGAGCGCGACGGAGGGCATCACACCCATGAATGCCTCACAGTAGAAGGCGAAGATGGACAGGAGAAGGATGGAGTTGGGCTGGAGGTGCAGAGCCTGAACCTGGTAGTGGTCGAGGACCATGGTGAATAACTTGGAGAAAGGCAGAACGAGCCCCGCGAAGACACAATCGAGGAAGAAGGGATAGAACGCCTCCGCCAAGGTCCATGGTTCAGTGGAGCCGGCCAGGAGCAATGTCTCCTTCCGCTCGTTGTGGTTGCTCGCCGTCAGCGGGAGCGCATCGGCAAGGTGCCTCTCCTCCATGATGGAGGATGCACCGAGGGCCAGCGCAGGAGAGGAGGAGTAGCTCGCAGACTACACGGGCGACTTCACCTTACCAGGCGCCATCGGCAAAGAACTTCGAGGAGAGATTCGGCAGATCTGGAGATGCTCTTGACAAGAAGAAACGGGATCTGGAGCAAGACAAAGCGAAGGCAATGAAGGCTCGGTGGCAGGCGCCAGTCTTTTTGTCAGCCTGGGCAGTTGCCGAGGAAGCGTGGGGAAGTGGAGACGCCCACGTGATAACCCACAAGTATAGGGGATCGCAACAATTTTCGAGGGTAGAGTATTCAACCCAAATTTGTTGATTCGACACAAGGGGAGCCAAAGAATATTCTCAAGTATTAGCAGCTAAGTTGTCAATTCAACCACACCTGGAAACTTAATATCTGCAGCAAAGTGTTTAGTAGCAAAGTAATATGATAGTATTGGTAACGGTAGCAAAAGGTAACAGTAGTAAAAGCAATGTTTTTGGTATTTTGTAGTGATGATAGCAATAGTAACGGGAAAGTAAATAAGCGAAGAACAATATATGAAAAGCTCGTAGGCAATGGATCAGCGATGGAGAATTATGCCGGATCCGGTTCATCATGTAACAGTCATAACCTAGGGTGACACAGAACTAGCTCCAGTTCATTGATGTAATGTAGGCATGTATTCCGAACATAGTCATACGTGCTTATGGAAAAGAACTTGCATGACATGTTTTGTCCTACCCTCCCGTGGCAGCGGGGTCCTTACGGAAACTAAGGGATATTAAGGCCTCCTTTTAATAGAGAACCGGAACAAAGCATTAACACATAGTGAATACATGAACTCCTCAAACTATGGTCATCACCAGTAAGTATCCCGATTATTGTCACTTCGGGGTTAACGGATCATAACACATAATAGGTGACTATAGACTTGCAAGATAGGATCAAGAACACTCATATATTGATGAAAACATAATAGGTTCAGATCTGAAATCATGGCACTCGGGCCCTAGTGACAAGCATTAAGCATAGCAAAGTCATAGCAACATCAATCTCAGAACATAGTGGACACTAGGGATCAAACCCTAACAAAACTAACTCGATTACATGATAGATCCCAACCAACCCATCACCGTCCAGCAAGCCTACGATGGAATTACTCACGCACGGCGGTGAGCATCATGAAATTGGTGATGGAGGATGGTTGATGATGATGATGGCAATGGATTCCCCTCTCTGGAGCCCCGAACAGACTCCACATCAGCCCTCCCGAGAGGTTTTAGGGCTTGGCAGCGGCTCTGTATCATAAAACGCGATGATTTCTTCTCTCAGATTTTTTTCTCATCGAAACTCAATATATGGAGGTGGAGTTGGAGTCGGAGAGGCAACAGGGGGCCCACGAGGTAGGGGGCGCGCCCTAGGGGGGAAGGCGCGCCCCCCACCATCGTGGCAAGGTGGTGGGCCCCTGGCCTTCATCTTTGGCAGGTATTTTCTTATTTTTTGAAAAGTGGCTCCATGAAGTTTCAGGTCATTCCGAGAACGTTTTCTCCTGCACATAAATAACACCATGGTAATTCTGCTGAAAACAACGTCAGTCCGGGTTAGTTCCATTCAAACCATGCAAGTTAGAGTCCAAAAAAAGGGCAAAAGTGTTTGGAAAAGTAGATACGTTGGAGATGTATCAACTCCCCCAAGCTTAAACCTTTGCTTGTCCTCAAGCGATTCAGTTGACAAACTGAAGGTGATAAAGAAAAACTTTTACAAACTCTGTTTGCTCTTGTTGTTGTAAATATGTAAAGCCAACATTCAAGTTTTCAGCAAAGATTATAACTAACCACATTTGCAATAACGCATAGGTCTCAAGTTTACTCATATCAATAGCATAATCAACTAGCGAGCCATAATAATAAATCTCAGATGACAACACTTTCTCAAAACAATCATAATATGATATAACAAGTTGGTATCTCGCTAGCCCTTTCTGAGACCGCAAAACATAAATGCAGAGCACCTTTAAAGACCAAGGACTGACTAGACATTGTAATTCATGGTAAAAGAGATCCAGTCAAGTCATACTCAATGTAAATTAACAGTAATGAATGCAAATGACAGTGGTGCTCTCCAACTGGTGCTTTTTAATAAGAGGATGATGACTCAGCATAAAAGTAAATAGATAGGCCCTTCGCAGAGGGAAGCAGGGATTTGTAGAGGTGCCAGAGCTCGGTTTTGAAACAGAGGTGAATAATATTTTGAGCGATATACTTTCATTGTCAACATAACAACCAAGAGATGGCGATATCTTCCATGCTACACACATTATAGGCAGTTCCCAAACAGAATGGTAAAGTTTATACTCCCCCTTCCACCAACAAGCATCAATCCATGGCTTTCTCGAAACAACGAGTGCCTCCAACTAACAAGAGTCCCAGGGGGAGTTTTGTTTGCAATTATTTTGATTTAGTTTGCATAAAGCATGGGACTGGGCATCCCGGTGACCAGCCATTTATCTCGTGAGTGAGGAGCGGAGTCCACTCCTCTTGAGAATAACCCGCCTAACATGGGAGATAAAGACAGCCCTAGTTGATACATGAGCTATTCGAGTATACAAAACATGATATTTATTTGAAGGTTTAGAGTTTGGCACATACAAATTTACTTGGAACGGCAGGTAGATACCGTATATAGGTAGGTATAGTGGACTCATGTGGAATAACTTTGGGGTTTAAGGAGTTTGGATGCACACGCAGTATTCCCGCTTAGTACAGGTGAAAGCTGGCAAAAGACTGGGAAGCGACCAGCTAGAGAGCGACAACAGTCATTAACATGCATTAAAATTAACCAACACCGAATGCAAGCATGAGTAGGATATAATCCACCATGAACATAAATATCGTGAAGGCTATGTTGATTTTGTTTCAACTACATGCGTGAACATGTGCCAAGTCAAGTCACTTAAGTCATTCAGAGGAGGATACCACCCTATCATACCACATCATAACCATTTTAATAGCATGTTGGAACGCAAGGTAAACCATTATAACTCATAGCTAATCAAGCATGGCACAAGAAACTATGATCTCTAGTTGTCATTACAAACATGTTTATTCATAATAGGCTGAATCAGGAACGATGAACTAATCATATTTACAAAAACAAAAGAGGTCAAGTTCATACCAGCTTTTCTCATCTCAGCTAGTCCATCATATATCATCATAATTGCCTTTCACTTGCACGACCGAATAGTGTGAATAATAATAGTAGTGCGTGTGCATTGGACTAAGCTGGAATCTGCAAGCATTCAATAAAAAGGAGAAGACAAGGAAATATGGGCTCTTTTGTCAGATCAACAATAATGCATATAAGAGCCACTTTAACAATTTAATTATGGTCTTCTCCTATCGACCCCCAAAGAAAAGAAAAGAAATAAAACTATTTACACGGGAAAGCTCCCAACAAGCAAAAGAAGAACAGGAAATATTTTTGGGTTTTCTTTTTAATTACTACTACAAGCATGGAAATTAAAACTAGCTAGAAGCCACAACTAATTTTTTTGGTTTTTCTTCAAGTTTATTAAACACACAAGAAGAAAGCATAAAAAGGAAATTAAACTAGCATGGATGATACAATGAAAAAGTATGAGCACCGACATCTAGCAATGAGTGTGTGAACATAAATGTAATGTCGGTGGGAAATACGTACTCCCCCAAGCTTAGGCTTTTGGCCTAAGTTGGTCTATGGCCACGGCTGGCCTGGCGGATACCCACAATAGTAGTTGGGGTCGTACTGCGATGAAGAAGAAGAAGGCTCCGATTGCCACTGGCTGGCAATCATCTCCGGATCCCACTGGAAATTAGACTGTCGCGAGGGATCAAATTGTGGTTCTGGCTCTGGCTCCTCGGCTGGTGCAGGGTTCCAGTAGCCTTGAATAGCCTTCAACGGAACAAGGTACGTGCCTTAAGATAGATCAAACAAAGAAGGAGCAGGCATGGTAATAGTCTCAGGATGATGTTTATGGAAGAACAATTGATATTTAAGCTCTCCTTCCCTATTCTTAACAATAAAATCATGTGTCACCATACTTTTATAATCTAGATAAACACGGGGCAGCACCTTTTCTTCCTTCTCAGCATGCCTAATAGGTACGTTAAAATGTGCAGCTAGGCGTGAGGCATAGATGCCTCCAAAGATGTGTCCCTTTGTACGGTTCAGACTTAACCGTATAGCAATAACACCGCCGATGCTAAAAGTGTTATCACTGTATAAATCTTGGAGCAAAATAATAATATCAGGGATACTAAGGTTTCCCCAGTTTCCACGACCAATTAAGCAACGACTAGCAAATAATGCAAAGTAACATAAAACAGGAAAATGTATGCTAGTGATTCGTGCATCAGAAACTTTCCTAGTTTCCCCTACAGTGATGGTATCAATAAACCCCTCCACATCATCACGATGTGGTTCTTCTGTCTTGCCCTCAAAAGGGAGTAGACAAATCCGACAAAAATCATAAAGTGACATCTCCTTATGCTCATCATATAAATGAAACTCCACCGTAGGTGGTGAGTTCCTAGAATGAAAATGAAAGTTTTGCACAAAGGTATTTGTGAGTAAGAGATACTGATCGCATTGGTCATGGAGGAAAGCAGTGAGGCCTGCATTATGAGCCAATTCATGAAAATCTTCATAAATCCCGGCTGCTCATAAGAAATCCTCGGAAGGCCATTCACACACCCGAACCTCCGTGGTGCGCGGCAGATTATACTTAGGCTTCGGTGCCTTTTTCTTCGAGCTCCGCTCGATGAGCCCCTTAATAGTCTCCTCATCATTTTCTGAAAAATTCTGAAATTTTTAGTAACTTCAAAATAAAAGTAAACCAAACTCAATAATATTGATAGCAACTACTCCTACAAGTGCCTAGAGCCTATATCATGCATCAAAACTACTTTTGACCATATAAATTCGACATGCAAGCTCAAGAACAGGCTCACCTAAGCAGCAAAAATTTGCAATGAATAAATCACTAGGACGAAAACTAATTGGACCAATGCAGGAGTCACATACCAAGGAACAATCTCCCAAGCAGTTTTGTGAGAGGTGCTTTGAGCAAGGAGATCGAAAATGGCAGCAAAACGAGCTTGGACTCGGTTTTGAGCTGGTTATTCGTGTTTGCGGGAGGAAGGAGTGTTTGGGTGCAGGAATAAGTGGAGGAGGGCCACCATGGGCCCACGAGGCAGGGGGGCGCGCCCTCCACCCTCGTGGGCAAGTGGTTGAGCTCCCTGGTGTGTTCTCAGTTCTATAAATCCTTAAATATTCTAGAAAAAAAATCATATTTAAATTTCAGGGAATTTGGAGAACTTTTATTTTCGAGGTATTTTTAAATTGCACGGATAATCAAATAACAGACAGAAAAATATTTGTTTTTATTTTATTTAATATAAATATCAGAAAGTAAAAGTGGGGTACAGAAGGTTGTGCCTTCTAGTTTCATCCATCTCATGATCATCAAAAGGAATCCTCTAACAAGGTTGATCAAGTCTTGTTAACGAACTCATTCCGAATAACATGGAACCAGAGAAATTTCGAATAACACTATGTTACCTCAAAGGGGATATGCACATCCCCAATAATAAGAATATCATATTTCTTCTTGACAGTAGGAAGAGGAAATTCAAAACCTCCAAATATAATCGATGGAATTTTTCCAATAGAGTTGATACTATGAACTTGAGGTTGTTTCCTCGGAAAGTGCACCGTATGCTCATTGCCATTAACATGAAAAGTGACACTGCCTTTAGTGCAATCAATAACAGCCCCGGCAGTATTCAAAAAGGGTCTTCCAAGAATAATAGACATACTATCGTCCTTAGGAATATCAAGACTAACAAAGTCCGTTAAAATAGTAACGTTTGCAACTACAACATGCACATCCTCACAAATACCGACAGGTATAGCAGTTGATTTATCAGGCATTTGCAAAGATATTTCAGTAGGTGTCAACTTATTCAAATCAAGTCTACGATATAAAGAGAGATGCATAACACTAACACCGGCTCCAAGATCACATAAAGCAGTTTTAACATAGTTTATTTTAATCGAGCATGGTATAGTTGGTACACCAGGATCTACAAGTTTCTTTGGTATTCCACCCTTAAAAGTATAGTTAGCAAGCATGTTGGAAATTTCAGCTTCTGGTATCTTTTTTTTGTAATGATATCTTTCATGTACTTAGCATAAGGATTGGTTTTGAGCATATCAGTTAATCGCATACGCAAAAAGATAGGTCTAATCATTTCAGCAAAGCGCTCAAAATCCTCATCATCCTTTTTCTTGGATGGTTTAGGAGGAAAAGGCATGGGTTTCTGAACCCAAGGCGCACTTTCTTTACCATGTTTCCTAGCAACAAAGTCTTTCTTATCATAACGTTGATTCTTTGATTGTGGGTTATCAAGATCAACAGCAGGTTTAATTTCTATATCATTATCATTACTAGGTTGAGCATCATCATGAACATTATTATTAACATTATCACTAGTTTCAGGTTCATTACCAGATTGTGTTTCAGCATCAGAAATAGAAATACCATTTGGATTCTCAGGTGTTTCAACAATAGGATCACTAGAAGCATGCAAAGTCCTATCATTTTTCTTTTTCTTCCTTTTAGAAGAACTAGGTACATCTATATTATTTCTTTGAGAATCTTGCTCAATTCTCTTAGGGTGGCCTTCAGGATACAAAGGTTCCTGAGTCATTCTACCAGTTCTAGTAGCCACTCTAACAGCATAATCATTATTCTTATTATTCAATTCATTGAGAAAATCATTTTGAGCTTTAAGTACTTGTTCTACTTGAGTGGTAACCATAGAAGCATGTTTACTAATAAGTTTAAGTTCACCTTTAACATTAGCCATATAATCACCCAAGTGTTCAAGCATATTTGAATTGTATTTAATTGTCTACCAAAATAAGCATTAAAGTCTTCTTGCTTAGCCATAAATTTATCAAACTCATCTAAGCATGGGCTAGCAAACTTAGTAAATGGGATTTCAGCTTTATCATATCTATAGAGAGAATTTACCTTTACTACCTGTGTCCAGTGTTCTTTCCTTAAAAACAAAACCAGCACAACTATCCAGGTAATCTCTGGAGGCATTGGTTAGTCCATTATAAAAGATATCAAGTATTTCATTTTTCTTAAGAGGATGATCAGGCAAAGCATTAAGTAATTGGAGAAGCCTCCCCCAAGCTTGTGGGAGACTCTCTTCTTCAATTTGCACAAAATTATATATATCCCTTAAAGCAACTTGTTTCTTATGAGCAGGGAAATATTTAGCAGAGAAGTAATAAATCATATCCTAGGGACTACACACACAACCAGGATCAAGAGAATTAAACCATATCTTAGCATCACCCTTTAATGAGAATGGAAATATTTTAAGAATGTAAAAGTAAAGGGTTCTCTCATCTTTAGTGAACAAGGTGGCTATATCATTTAATTTAGTAAGATGTGCCACAACAGTTTCAGATTCATAACCATGAAAAGGATCATAATCCTTATCAGTAACACAAATAGGTGAAGTAGCAAAAGCAGGGTCAGGTTTCATTCTAGCACTTAGAGATTGCTTACTCCATTTAGCTAATAACCTTTTTAGTTCATTTCTATTTTTGCAAGCTAAGATAGCGAAAGAAGCTTCTTGATAAAAAACATAACCCTTAGGAATAACAAGTGATTCTTCATCATCACTTTCATCGGTATCATCAGATTCAATATTTTCAATTTCTCTAGCCCTAGCAATTTGTTCATCAAGGAAATCACTAAGTGGCATAATAGTATTAGGCATAGAGGTAGTTTCATCATAAATATCATGCATAGCAGAAGTGGCATCATCAATAACATGCGACATATCAGAACGAATAGCAGATGTAGGTGTAGGTGTCGCAAACTTACGGTAACGCCCCGAGACCGATGTGCCAGGTGTCGTGCAGTTATTTGATGTTGTTGCCTTGTCATTGCTTGCGTGTCATGCATTGCATATCATGTCATCATGCGCTTTTCATTTGCATACGTGTTCGTCTCATGCATCCGAGCATTTTTCCCGTTGTCCGTTTTGCAATCCGGCGCTCCGTTCTCCTCCGGTGGTCATTTCTACCTTTCTTTCATGTGTGGGGATTAAACATTTCCGGATTGGACCGAGACTTGCCAATCGGCCTTGGTTTACTACCGGTAGACCGCCTGTCAAGTTTCGTACCATTTGGACTTCGTTTGATACTCCAACGGTTAACCGAGGGACCGAAAAGGCCTCGTGTATGTTGCAGCCCAACACCCCTCCAATTTGGCCCAAAACCCACCAAACTCTGCTCCATGCTCTAGAGCGTTCGATCACGATCGCTTGGCCGAAAACCGCACCTCATTTGGACTCTCCTAGCTCCCCCTATGCCTATATATACACCCCCTCCAAAAATTCGCGGATCCCCCTCCTCAAACCCTAAAAATAGATCTCTGCCGCCGCTGGACGTGTCCGACCCGCGCCGGACAACGTCCGGATCCGCCGCCGCCTACCACCGCCCGCCACGTGGCGCTCGCCTGTCCCCGCCGCCACCGCGGCCCGGGAGCCCGAGGCCGGCCCCCGCGGCCCGCATCGCAGCTCGCCGCCGCCTCGCACCAGCCCTGCCTCCTTCCTCGTCGCCAGGCCACCGCACCGCCGCCTCCATCGCCGCCGGCCACCGCCTCCTCTTCCCGACGCCGTCCCGACGCCGGCCGGCGCCAGCCGCCTCCGCCACCGCGCCGGCAAGGCCGCGCCGCCACCGCCCCGCTCCGGCGAGCTCCACCGGCGCCGCCCCGACCCCTTCCTCTCCCCGGCCGGCCTCCTCCTCTACTCAGGCAAGAACTCCGGCGAACCTCGGGTTGCGCGCAGATCCAGATCCGAATCGGTTTAGGGTTGATTTTTTCCCTCCGAACTGTAATTCTTATGCCAACTTTGACCTGTGATATCTCCGCATCCGTAGCTCCGATTCATGCATATAGCATATCAAAATTTTCGTATCGACAAGTACATCATTTCGTTCCATTGCATCATTTTCATTTGAGTTCATCTTGATGCCCGAAATGCTGTTAGAAGGAGGCTTCGTGAGTTAATTGTCAGATCTGCTAGTTCATCTTAGACTTTTGTCATTTTTTCCATGATTGTTGTGTGCATGATATGACTGTGAGTCCTTCATATGTTTTGTTAAGGATTTTGTTATCTTTCCAGAGGTGCAACCCATGCATTTTTAGGATGTGTGTGGTGACTTGTGCAAGCTTGCAAAGTGAGGCACCCGATAATTCTGTTTTTCAGGGACTTAGTGATTTCACTAAGTCCTGGGATTGTTTATCTCATGATGCCATATGTTCTTGTTGTTTCCTAGTGATCCGTGCCTCTTTTGAGGATGATCAGTAAGGGAGTTTTGTTAAACTTGTAGTGCTCTATCCATCCATGTCTTTTTTTGCAATTATGGAGCACCCTAGCTTGAGTCAACCGAGCTCTACTTTTGCTTCGTTGTGAATCTGGGCAGATCGTCAACTTGTTTGCGATTTTGCCGATGTTATTGTAGTTGATCCGTGCATGCTATGCCATTGTTCTTGCCATGTCTAGCTTGTATTTTGTGCCTTATTTATGGGTGTATGCTCGTAAACAGGCCTTCTGAGTTATGTTTCAGCAAGTCCCAGTTTTCACTAAGTCTGAAAACTGATTATGTTTTTGCTATGTTCGTGTGCTTGTTAGTATATTTTGTGATCCCTTTTGGCTCAAGGTCACTAAGGGACTTTTGTTAAGCTTGTTGAGTAGCTCCATGCCATGTCTTTCTTTGTCATGTTCAGGTCCTGTAGCATGTTGTTTTGTTGCTCCGAAGAGGGCTATATGATCTGAAATTCCAGACAAGTGTTAATTTCACTAAGTCTGAAATCTGTTTTCCGTTTGCGTTTTTGCCATGCTTGTTTGAACCTGTTAATGGATGAATTGGCCGTAGCTCAGTGCTAGACTTTTGTTAAGCATCTTGTGTGCATCCCTGCCATGTATTTTGTTGTCATGGTTGGGTGCTGTAGCATGTTCATCTCATTGCATTTAGATGCCTACTTGCTGTAAATCGCAGACCGATGTCATTTTTGAATCGCTTGCCATTTCCAAACCGTAACTCCGATGCCGGCGTTCTTTATATCGTTTTCAAGCAATTTCATCTCATCTTTCCAGTGGCACCCTTGGAATTCCAAGTTGAGGCCAGGTTCATGCATTTCCTGTCATATCTTGCATTTTGCATCCCGCATCGCATCCCGCATAGCATATCATCATTTCATCATATTGCTTGTTCTTGCATGTGGTTGATTGTGTCCTTGTTGCTTGTTTGTCTTGTTTGGGTAGAGCCGGGAGACGAGTTCGTTAACGAGGAGCCCGTTGAGTTTGCTTTTGAGGATCCAGTCAACTCTGACAACTGTGCAGGCAAGATGACCATACCCTCGAAATCATTTCTATCTTTGCTTGCTAGATGCTCGCTCTTTTGCTATCCCTATGCTGCGATGCCTACCATTTGACTTCAAGCCTCCCAAATTGCCATGTCAAACCTCTAAACCACCATGTCCTAGCAAACCATTGATTGGCTATGTTACCGCTTTGCTCAGCCCCTCTTATAGCGTTGCTAGTTGCAGGTGAAGATTGAAGGCCGTTCCTTGTTGGGACATTTATTTACTTGTTGGGATATCACAATATATCTTATTTAAGTAATGCATCTATATACTTGGTAAAGGGTGGAAGGCTCGGCCTTATGCCTGGTGTTTTGTTCCACTCTTGCCGCCCTAGTTTCCGTCATATCGGTGTTATGTTCCCGGATTTTGCGTTCCTTACGCGGTTGGGCTATTATGGGAACCCCTTGACAGTTTGCCTTAAGTAAAGCTCTTCCAGCAATGCCCAAAATTGGTTTTACCATTTGCCACCTAGCCTTTTCTTTTCCCTTGGGAGTCGCGCTCCTGAGGGTCATCATTATTTTACCCCCCCGGGCCAGTGCTCCTCTGAGTGTTGGTCCAACTTGTCAGCCGCCGGTGGCCACCAGGGGCAACTCTGGGCTGGCCTACCGGAAGTTTGGACGATCCGGTGTGCCCTGAGAAAGAGATATGTGCAGCTCCTATCGGGATTTGTCGGCACATTCGGGCGGTGTTGCTGGTTTAGTTTTACCCTGTCGAAATGTCTTGTAGAACCGGGATACCGAGTCTGATCGGAATGTCTTGGGAGGAGGTCTATTCCTTCGTTGACCGTGAGAGCTTGTGATGGGCTAAGTTGGGACACCCCTGCATGGATTTGAACTTTCCAAAGCCGTGCCCGCGGTTATGGGCAGATGGGAATTTGTTAACGTCCGGTTGTAGAAAACCTGAATTTGAGCTTAATTAAAATGAATCAACCATGTGTGTAACCGTGATGGTCTCTTCTCGGCGGAGTCCGGGAAGTGAACACGGTGTTGGAGTTATGCTTGACGTAGGTTGTTCTAGGATCACTTCTTGGTCATAGTTTCTCGACCGTGCTTTGCCTTCTCTTCTCGCTCTCTTTTGCGTATGTTAGTCACCATATATGCTAGTCGCTTGCTGCAGCTCCATCTCATACCTTTACCTTACCCATAAGCTTAAATAGTCTTGATCGCGAGGGTGCGAGATTGCTGAGTCCTTGTGGCTCACAGATACTTCCAAAACCAGCTTGCAGGTGCCCATGAGTCCGTGCAGATGATGCAACCAAGCTCAGGAGGAGCTCGATGAAGATCTTGTCCTTTGTGTTGTTTCGTTCTATTTGATCAGTACTGGAGCCCAGTTGGGGTCGATCGGGGACCGTGTCGCATTTGGGGTTCTTCTTTTATTTTGGTTCCATAGTCGGACCTTGTTTGTATCTGGATGATGTAATGTTTTATTCATGTATTGTGTGAAGTGGCGATTGTAAGCCAACTATGTATCTCTTTTCCCTTATGTATTACATGGGTTTGTGTGAAGATTACCTCACTTGCGACATTGCTTTCAATGCGGTTATGCCTCTAAGTCATGCTTTGACACGTGGGAGATATAGCCGCATCGAGGGTGTTACAAGTTGGTATCAGAGCCTTCCCCGACCTTAGGAGCCCCCACTGATTGATCGCTATTAGCGGCCGAGTTGTGTCTAGAAAAATTGTTTTGAGTCATTTAGGAATTATATATCGGAGAGTTTAGGAATTCTTTTTAGTTCCCAGTCTCCTCATCGCTCTGGTAAGGCATCCTGACGTAGAGTTTTGACTCTTCTCTTCTCAAATTTCACTAAATTTTTTTTAGGATCACGCGGGTATCTTGGAAGCGTTCCGATGGTTTTATGATGAGAACAGTGACTTGGTGCTTCCTGTCAGGGGTTTAGTGGAAGTGTCCCGGGGAGTTGAGCTCTGAGGTGTTGTCATCATAATTTTATCGTTGCAGTTCTGGAATACCTGAGTTTAGTACGCCGACATCGAAAATCTCTTTTATGCAGTTCATTGGTGAGATAACCTCGACGCCACCCAGTACTGGGGCGGGAGTTCAGGAGTATCGCCATAACTTGTATAACGGATGCTTTTCGAAGGTTGAGGTAGATGATTTCCGAAGGTTTCTTGGTTATGTGTTGAAGGATGGATACAGCTGGATGTAGGATTTGCTAGATTTGGGTGAGATATTATGCTTCCCCTGTATCCCCAACACCTGATTGCATAACCGAAATTTTTTCGGGAGTTTCATAGGTGGTAGTTCAAGTAGCTCTTAGGATATCTTTCCGACAGATGTATGATATGAAATTGGGGTTCGACGTCTAGTGGTCCGCCTATTCACGGTCGGTTTTACAGTGGTCTCGTTGTGTCTTAAAGAGTCCTTGGCTATGCCGACTCGGGGACGCTTCGTATGTCATGTGCACTGCCTTGTACATGATGGTGCTGTACGATCGAGCCCGTGTAGGCCCCACCACGAAAACTTCGGACGAAATCTCTATCATATGTTTGTTCTGGCTTATTCCGCAAGCCAATCCTTTGTTTTGTTTTTGAGTTGTGGTATTCGAGTTGCTTCGAAGTCAAATGTTGATTCCATACCTTTTCCAAGTGGTGTTCTCATACCTCTATGTGAATACTAATCCTTCTCGATCATCGAGTTTGTCATGTCAATCCTTTTAACCGGTGTGCTTCTCTTCAAGTGGATCCGATCAGTTCAACTTCCGCAAGATCAATTATCAATTCTTCTCAACGGTGTTTGTTTCATCCGTCTCCAAGTAGCCTTTGTTTTTCCCTCCCTCCCTCCCTTGTGTTTTCTTTAAGGACTCAGATTTCTTAATCGAGTATCCATCTTATTGATGTGAAGTCTCTCCATTGTTTTCTATCAATATTCTTATCTGGTGGTTCTCATGAAGATTCTAACGGAGCTTCAAGTTCGTCTCTCTTCACTCATTTTCTTCTCGAGTGGAACCAATTCAAGCTTTCGATGTTGATCATATTCTTTTCCGTATTTCAATGTTTTTCTCATACTATTGTACCTCAAAATCATCCACCTCTTGCTATTCATTTGTTCCGGAGTGCTGAATATATTTCGAAGATTTGTGTTTTTTTCACTTTGCATCCGTTCAAGCTATTTCGGGGTCCTATCTTATTCAAGCTATTTAATTCAACCGGTGCAACCTCTCTTTTAAATATTTTCAACAGTGTTTCCTTTTCAGTGGGCCCTAACCCACATGTCTTTTCCCAGGATCTTACCTGACTCTTCCTATTTTCCCGGAGGTATTCTCATATTCTTTTCGAATTTTGACGTAAGAATGATTTTTCATCAGTAAAATGCCTTTCTCCAAGATCTTTCATTTCTTTTCATCGTTGGCTCAACCTCTTCGTTTTGATTCTTCCGGAGTGCCTATGTAAATCCTGATGGTATTTCTCGTCGTCATTCTCAGTTTGGAAGACCGAAGAAGATTCTTCTTTCAACCGCTCCATTTTCTTCAAGATTCGTCATTCGAGATTGTTGTCATCCTCTCATAATTGTTTTTCAATTGTCAGAATTCTTTCTCACCTATCCGGCGTAATTCAAGAGTCTTCTCAGTTTGTTATCCGGAGTCCATCTATTCAGGTTTATTCATTCTCAGCTGTCAGTTATCATTCTCCTATCTTTCCGGTGCATCAATCAAATATCCTCTAATCAGTTCTTGATCTCTTCGTTCTCATGCATATAGTTTGTCTCAAGCACCTTCGTTCATTTGTTAATTCTTATCGGTGATTCACCCCTACTACGTTCATTTTCAATTCTTACGGTGGTTCGTGCAAGAGTTCTCGTCATTCGTTATCATATCAATTCATGCATTGTTCCAATCCTACCGGTGGTTCGTTGAAGACGTTCTCAAATTTATGATATATCTCTCTTAATCCTTGATACGAGAATAAGTAGTGTGCCAAATCCGTTGATTGTCATCAATTTAATTGGTGAAGGATAAGCATAATGTAATTCTTATTCTTGATCATCGAGTTTGTTCAATTCCTGCTTTCCGGAGTGGTTCATCATATCACATTCTCGGTTTGAGATGCTTTATCTTTTCTTTCCCGGAGTTCCTAGCTCTCGCAATTTTATCACCACAGAGTTCCATCTAAATCATTGCGAGGCTTCAATCTTATTCTTTCCACCAGTCAATTATTTTGGATCATTCTTTTATTATCGGAGTTTCTTCATGAAGGTTCTACATGATGGTTCATCAAGGATTTAATTCTTTCTCGAAGTGTTCATCGAGATTCTTCTCAAAGGAGCTCAAGTGTTCTTTATCTTGCATTTTAAAGTGCAATTCGTTCAACCGTATCATTGGAGGTGGTATTATGTCTTTCTTGATAATTTGAGCTCATGTTTTCATGATTCACATGCTGTCAAGATTGGGATATTTTAAAGCCATCAACCTATTCGTTGGAATTGTCTTGGGTTTATTTTTCACCTAAAACTTTCCCTAACGTTTGTTGCTATTATGGGTGATAATATATGATCCAAGTTCTTCAGCTATCCTCCCGGTGAATTAAGCTTCTCACCTCCTTGTTGTTATCAACCTAATATATCGGTTCTTTTTTATTCCTCTTTCTTAACGGAGTGTTTTCAACTTTACTCATATTCGTTGTTTACTTTCTTTCAATTTGTTCAACCTTTTCAAGGTTCTTTGGTTTCACTTGTTTGTCAAAGAAGCAATTAGTTTTACCTCTTCTCTTTCTCTTCTGTTGTCCCTCCGGTGCCATTCTAGATCTCGGGACGAGATCCTCTCGTAGTGGTGGAGTGTTGTAACGCCCCGAGACCGATGTGCCAGGTGTCGTGCAGTTATTCGATGTTGTTGCATTGTCATTGCTTGCGTGTCATGCATTGCATATCATGTCATCATGCGCTTTTCATTTGCATATGTGTTCGTCTCATGCATCCGAGCATTTTTCCCGTTGTCCGTTTTGCAATCCGGCGCTCCGTTCTCCTCCGGTGGTCACTTCTACCTTTCTTTCATGTGTGGGGATTAAACATTTATGGATTGGACCGAGACTTGCCAAGCGGCCTTGGTTTACTACCGGTAGACCGCCTGTCAAGTTTCGTACCATTTGGACTTCGTTTGATACTCCAACGGTTAACCGAGGGACCGAAAAGGCCTCGTGTATGTTGCAGCCCAACACCCCTCCAATTTGGCCCAAAACCCACAAACTCTTCTCCATGCTCTAGAGCGTTCGATCACGATCGCGTGGCCGAAAACCGCACCTCATTTGGACTCTCCTAGCTCCCCCTATGCCTATATATACACCCCCTCCAAAAAATCGCGGATCCCCCTCCTCAAACCCTAAAAAGACATAGATCTCCGCCGCCGCCGGACGTGTCCGACCCGCGCCGGACAACGTCCGGATCCGCCGCCGCCTACCGCCGCCCGCCACGTGGCGCTCGCCTGTCCCCGCCGCGGCCGCGGCCCGGGAGCCCGAGGCCGGCCCCCGCGGCCCGCATCGCCGCTCGCCGCCGCCTTGCACCAGCACCGCCTCCTTCCTCATCGCCGGGCCACCGCACCGCTGCCTCCATCGCCGACGGCCACCGCCTCCTCTTCCCGACGCCGTCCCGACACCGGCCGGCGTCAGCCGCCTCCGCCACCGCGCCGGCAAGGCCGCGCCGCCACCGCCCCGCTCCGGCGAGCTCCACCGGCGCCGCCCCGTCCCCTTCCTCTCCCCGGCCGGCCTCCTCCTCTACTCCGGCAAGAACTCCGGCGAACCTCGGGTTGCGCGCAGATCCAGATCCGGATCGGTTTAGGGTTGATTTTTTCCCTTCGAACCCTAATTCTTATGCCAACTTTGACCTATGATATCTCCGCATCCGTAGCTCCGATTCATGCATATAGCATATCAAAATGTTCGTCTCGACGAGTACATCATTTCATTCCATCGCATCATTTTCATTTGAGTTCATCTTGATGCCCGAAATGCTGTTAGAAGGAGGCTTCGTGAGTTAATTGTCAGATCTGCTAGTTCATCTTAGACTTTTGTCATTTTTGCCATGATTGTTGTGTGCCTGATATGCCTGTGAGTCCTTCATATGTTTTGTTAAGGATTTTGTTATCTTTCCATAAGTGCAACCCATGCATTTTTAGGATGTGTGTGGTGACTTGTGCAAGTTTGCAAAGTGAGGCACCCGGTAATTCTGTTTTTCAGGGACTTAGTGATTTCACTAAGTCCTGGGATTGGTTATCTCATGATGCCATATGTTCTTGTTGTTTCCTAGTGATCCGTGCCTATTTTGAGGATGATCAGTAAGGGAGTTTTGTTAACCTTGTAGTGATCTATCCATCCATGTCTTTGTTTGCAATTATGGAGCACCCTAGCTTGAGTCAATCGAGCACTACTTTTGCTTCGTTGTGAATCTGGGCAGATTGTCAACTTGTTTGCGATTTTGCCGATGTTATCGTAGTTGATCTGTGCATGCTATGCCATTGTTCTTGCCATGTCTAGATTGTATTTTGTGCCTTCTTTATGGGTGTATGCTTTTCTTGCCATGACTTTCACCGTAGTGAGTGCATCGAGCTCGTAAACAGGCCTTCGTGAGTTATGTTTCAGCAAGTCCCAGTTTTCACTAAGTCTGAAAACTGATTATGTGTTTGCTATGTTCGTGTTCTTGTTAGTATATTCTGTGACCCCTTTTGGCTCAAGGTCACTAAGGGACTTTTGTTAAGCTTTTTGAGTAGCTCCATGCCATGTCTTTCTTTGTCATGTTCAGGTCCTGTAGCATGTTGTTTTGTTGCTCCGAAGAGGGCTATATGTTCTGAAATTCCAGACAAGTGTTAATTTCACTAAGTCTGAAATCTGTTTTCCGTTTGCGTTTTTGCCATGCTTGTTTGAACCTGTTAATGGATGAATTGGCCGTAGCTCAGTGCTAGACTTTTGTTAAGCATCTTGTGTGCATCCCTGCCATGTATTTTTTTGTCATGTTTGGGTGCTGCAGCATGTTCATCTCATTGCATTTAGATGCCTACTTGCTGTAAATCGCAGACCGGTGTCATTTTTGAATCGCTTGCCATTTCCAAACCGTAACTCCGATTCCGGCGTTCTTTATATCGTTTTCAAGCGATTTCATCTCATCTTTTAGTGGCACCCTTGGAATTCCAAGTTGAATCCAGGTTCATGCATTTCCTGTCATATCTTGCATTTTGCATCCTGCATCGCATCGCGCATAGCATATCATCATTTCATCATATTGCTTGTTCTTGCACGTGGTTGAGTGTGTCCTTGTTGCTTGTTTGTCTTGTTTGGGTAGAGCCGGGAGACGAGTTTGTTAACGAGGAGCCCGTTGAGTTTGATTTTGAGGATCCAGTCAACTCTGACAACTGTGCAGGCAAGATGACCATACCCTCGAAATCACTTCTATCTTTGCTTGCTAGATGCTCACTCTTTTGCTATGCCTATGCTGCGATGGCTACCATTTGCCTTCAAACCTCCCAAATTGCCATGTCAAAACTCTAACCCACCATGTCCTAGCAAACCGTTGATTGGCTATGTTACCGCTTTGCTCAGCCCCTCTTATAGCGTTGCTAGTTGCAGGTGAAGATTGAAGGCCGTTCCTTGTTGGAACATTTATTTACTTGTTGGGATATCACAATATATCTTATTTAAGTAATGCATCTATATACTTGGTAAAGGGTGGAAGGCTCGGCCTTATGCCTGGTGTTTTGTTCCACTCTTGCCGCCCTAGTTTCCGTCATATCGGTGTTATGTTCCCGGATTTTGCGTTCCTTATGCGGTTGGGCTATTATGGGAACCCCTTGACAGTTCGCCTTAAGTAAAGCTCTTCCAGCAATGCCCAACATTGGTTTTACCATTTGCCACCTAGCCTTTTCTTTTCCCTTGGGAGTCGCGCTCCTGAGGGTCATCATTATTTTACCCCCCCGGGCCAGTGCTCCTCTGAGTGTTGGTCCAACTTGTCAGCCGCCGGTGGCCACCAGGGGCAACTCTGGGCTGGCCTACCAGAAGTTTGGATGATCCGGTGTGCCCTGAGAAAGAGATATGTGCAGCTCCTATCGGGATTTGTCGGCACATTCGGGCGGTGTTGCTAGTTTAGTTTTACCCTGTCGAAATGTCTTGTAGAACCGGGATACCAAGTCTGATCGGAATGTCTCGGGAGGAGGTCTATTCCTTCGTTGACCGTGAGAGCTTGTGATGGGCTAAGTTGGGACACCCCTGCAGGGATTTGAACTTTCGAAAGCCATGCCCGCGGTTATGGGCAGATGGGAATTTGTTAATGTCCGGTTGTAGAAAACCTGAATTTGACCTTAATTAAAATGAATCAACCGCGTGTGTAACCGTGATGGTCTCTTCTCGGCGGAGTCCGGGAAGTGAACACGGTGTTGGAGTTATGCTTGACGTAGGTTGTTCTAGGATCACTTCTTGGTCATAGTTTCTCAACCGTGCTTTGCCTTCTCTTCTCGCTCTCTTTTGCGTATGTTAGTCACCATATATGCTAGTCGCTTGCTGCAGCTCCATCTCATACCTTTACCTTACCCATTGTGACGCCCGGGTAATTAAGCTACAGTAAACCCCTGCTAATGAAGCCATGTCACCTCGGTTACTGTTGTTAATCTTGTGTTAGTTCAAAATGATCCGAATTCAAATTTAAATTTAAAGGCAAACAACAAAGGTTTTCAAAAGTTAAAACTAAAATGTTCGATAGGTGACATATAATGCATAGGTAATTATGGTGATGAAACCACATTTTTATAAAATGTTTAGATGCTCAAAGGTACATAAAACAACAGCTAAAACAAATATTTAAATGCCTTTTAAATAATAAAAATATGCAAATTATTCTATTATTGCACCAAACTTTTTGTGACAGTGTACCAAATTGAAATTCTATCTCAGGACATGGATTCATAATAATAGAACTAAAGTAAAATAAAAACAAACCAAAGAATAATTAAAAGGAAAAGAACAAAACAGGAAAAAAAAGGAAACCACCCCCTTGCCCCCCTGGGCCAACCGGCCCAGCCGGCCAACCAACTGACCAGGCCGGCCCATGCCTCTGGCCTACATAGGCCTCTCCCACTCCCCCCAAACCCTAACCGCACTCCCCCCCACTCCCCACGACCGTGCCCCCCCACTCCCTCGTCTCTCCCTGTCGCCCGATCCAATCAGGATCGGGCGCCCATCGCCGCCGCTTGGAGTGACCCGCCTCCCGATGTCACCGGCGACCGCCAGTAGGACGCCACCCCTGCCGCACGGCCCCCCACCGCCAACGCCGCATGGAGCCCGCGTCGCTCGCGTCCTCGCCGGAGCTGGCCTGCCAACCTCGACCTCGCCGTGGCCTCCTCGTCCCCTCCCCGTGTCGCTACCTCACACCTCGCCGACCCCCTGAGCCCCTGCAACACGCCCCTGTCGCTAGCGCCGCGGCTACTCCGCGGCTCCCTTGGTCGTGCCCGGCCGGCGCCTGCCAGCGCGCGCTCGCCCAAGCTGCCTCCTCGCCGGAGAGGGACGGATCCCGGAGGCCCCGTCACGGATCCGGCCTCCCCCGCCTTGCTCCCCTCGCCGGAGTCCCCTCGTCGACCGGCGCCCCCTCCTCCGACACTGTCGGCCGCAGGCGCTAACCTCGTCGTCGATCCGCTCGGCCCCAACATCCTCTGGCTCCATCGAGCACCCTACCGCTTCCGCTGTGAGCCTCCGGCCCTCCACGGCCTTTTCCCTCTCCTCCCCGTGCCCTCTAGTGCCGGTTGTCGCTAGCTCTGCCGTAGTCGCCGCCTTCCATTGCCCCCGGTGCTGTTTCGGCCGCCCTAGCTTCAGACGAAGGCACCTCTCGACGTGATGCCTCACGCTTATCCGTTTGGCACCCGGGGCTGCCCCTTTTGGTCGCCAGAGCCACTAGCTCCGCGCGGCGCCGCCGTTCACTGAACTCGCCGTCGGGCACGCACCCGCGCACACACGTCTGGCAGTAGGTTGACCCACTGACATGTGGGCCCGCCCGGATTAACCATTCCCTTAACCACCTAATTAGAACCTAATAAAACTGTTTAGTTGAGTAACTGAAAATGACACGTGGACCCGCCCCAGAACGAATTAAAAAAAAGAAATATATAATTAAATTAATAAAAAAGATTAGTTAACTAAATAATACTTAATTAATTATGTAATTAATTAATTAACTTAATTAACACTGTTTAGATAACTAATTAACCCTAATTAAACCTGCTGATTAAATGTTAACAAATAATTAGTTAGTAGTCTATGACAACCAGGACCCACACATCAGTTGACCCAGTCAAACACACTATTGACTGCTGACATCATGATGATGTCATGCTGATGCAGTAAACCTGTTTTTATTTAAACTAAATCTATTAATTCCAAAAATGAATTAAAACATTAGAAAATTAATATAAAATAAACCGTATATCGGATGAAAATACTTTGTACATGAAAGTTGCTCAGAACGACGAGACGAACCCGGATACACAACCCGTTCATCCGCCACACATCCCTAACATATCAAACTCACAACTTTCCCCCTCCGGCTCCTCTGCCCGAAAACGCGGAAACCAGGGGATACTTTCCCGGATGTTTCCCCCCTTCGCCGATATCACCTATCCCTGTGTTAGGTCACCCCTAGCAACGTATTGCCGCGTCTTGCTTTGTGTTACATTTGATTGCTCTGTTATTTATTTTGTTCCCACTCCGTTACATCTTTCCGGTAGACTACGAGACTGACGTTGCTGCTGGTACCCCGATCGACAACGGTGTTGACGACCTCTCCTTGTCTGAGCAACCAGGCAAGCCCACCCTTTGATCACAAGATATCGCCTACTCTTCTCTATACTGCTTGCATTAGAGTAGTGTAGCATGTTACTGCTTTTCGTTATTCCTATCCTGATGCATAGCCTATCCTTGCTACTACTATTGTTACCATTACCTCCTATCCTACTGCTTAATATAGGATGCTAGTGTTCCATCAGTGGCCCTACACTCTTGTCCGTCTGCCATGCTACACTACTGGGCCGTGATCATTTCGGGAGGTGATCACGGGCATAAACAATATACTTTACACAGTTACATTACCTGTGATACTATTCGGAGATGGGGGCTGAAGGGGCAGGTGGCTCCATCCCGGTAGAGGTGGGCCTGGGTTCCCGACGGCCCCCGACGGTTACTTTGAGGCGGAGCGACAGGGCAGGTTGAGACCACCTAGGAGAGAGGTGGGCCTGGCCCTGGTCGGTGTTCGCAGATACTTAACACGCTTAACGAGATCTGTGTATTTGATTTGAGTCTGGCCATTTGGTCTATACGCACTAACCATCTACGCGGGAGTAGTTATGGGTATCCCGGCGTCGTGGTATCAGCCGAAGCCTTCGTGACGTCAGCGACTGAGTGGCGCGCGCCGGATTGGAACGTAAGCCTGCTCTTGTATTAAGGGGGCTAGTTCTGCTTCCGGCCGCGTTCGCAACGTGCAGGTGTGCTAAGGGCGATGTGCCCAGACCCCTGTGCGCTTAGGTTTAGACCGGCGTGCTGACCTCTCTGTTGTGCCTAGGTGGGGCTGCGACGTGTTGATCTTCCGCGGCCGGGCATGCCCCAGGAAAGTGTGTCCGGCCAAATGGGATCAAGCGTGTTGGGGAATGTGGTGCACCCCTGCAGGGAAGTTAATATATTCGAATAGCCGTGATCTTCGGTAACAGGACGACTTGGAGTTGTACCTTGACCTTATGACAACTAGAACCAGATACTTAATAAAACACACCCTTCCAAGTGCCAAATACAACCGGTGATCGCTCTCTCACAGGGCGATGAGGGGAGGATCATCGGTTAGGATTATGCTATGCGATGCTACTTGGAGGACTTCAGTCTACTCTCTTCTACATGCTGCAAGACGGAGGCGGCCAGAAGCGTAGTCTTCGAAAGGACTAGCTATCCCCCCTTATTCCGGCTTTCTGCAGTTCAGTCCAGATATGATACCCTTATTCCAGTTGATACCAATGCATATATATGTAGTATAGCTCCTTGCTTGCGAGTACTTTGGATGAGTACTCACAGTTGCCTTCTCCCTCTTTTCCCCCTATCCCTTCTACCTGGTTGTCGCAACCAGATGTTGGAGCCCAGGAGCCAGACGCCACCTTCGACGACGACTCCTACTACACCGGAGGTGCCTACTACTACGTGATGTCCGCTGACGACGACCAGGAGTAGTTAGGAGGATCCCAGGCAAGAGGCCTGCGCCTCTTTCGATCTGTATCCCAGTTTGTGCTAGCCTTCTTAAGGCAAACTTGTCTGTACATCAGATATTGTTGCTTCCGCTGACTCGTCTATGATCGAGCTCTTGTATTCGAGCCCTCGAGGCCCCTAGCTTGTAATATGATGCTTGTATGACTTACTTTATTTGTAGAGTTGTGTTGTGATATCTCCCCGTGAGTCCCTGATCTTGATCTTACACGTTTGTGTGTATGATTAGTGTACGATTAAATCGGGGGCGTCACAAGTTGGTATCAGAGCCGACTGCCTGTAGGAATCCCCCTTCCACACTCCTTGGCCGAAGTTGAGTCTAGACATTGCAAACCTTTTACTAACTTGGCTGTGTGTCTTACGGGCACACGTCGCCATCGGGTGGTAGTAGGATCTTTTACTCCTTGACCTATACTCTGGGACTCTGACATCTCTTCTATTCGGGTTAAATGATTTTGCTAAAATCTAACTCTAGGTTCTCGTTACCACTTCCTGTCGGAGAGCCCTTTAATACGGATGATCGACTACTTCAACGGAAGATTCTGACAATACGCTCGGATGTTCCCTCGATACTTTGTGCCATCCCTCTTGCAATTCCCCTTCCACCGTAAACCCTTAAGGATAACTACTTACAGTTGTTATTCTTACATTCATCCCCAGTTGGTCTTGTTATTACAAGATACCCCGAAACACTCGCCGTTGTTTCGATAATCCTTTGAGCTTACTGCCTTGCAGTTCTTGACACATGAATATCCCTATGGATAATTCTCGCACTTATCGAGTATCTGCTCATCCCCCAGTTGTTCATGTGTTTCACAATGGTCATCGACATACTATTCGATCCTCCAAAAATCCTTAGTAGCTTATTGCTGTGCAAATACTTGTCTGCTTGCATTATGGTTGCGTTCCAAATGTCTAGCAATATTCATTAGTATCCCTTGTAATCATCATTTTCAGCCTTTAATTTCATGTGAGGTGAATGCTCGCAATCCTCAGTCGAAATCCTAGAATTCATCCTTCAGGATCAGATGTCATTTTAAACATGAACTGGTTCTCGACCAACCGAATTGCCGTCAGTTGTACCCCTAAGTCTACTCAACTTATCCATCCTTAATCAGAGCGTTTGCTTCTGATCCCTTGATTTAGGAATCACAATTCCTTTGCATTTGAGATTTGAATTAATTAGTCAATGGTTTCTATAATCGGATACCTTGCATTCCTTTTCCCTTCTGATTGAGTATCGATACTCACATCAGGTTCCTTGTGGTCCGCGAGACCATTTGCTTGGTTATTATCCGACAATGTCCTTCACAACCAAAATTCTTGTGAGTTCTTTACCTGATACATAATGCCCTTGGTAAATTGTATCATCTGCTTGGCGAACCATGCTCTGCTTTTGAGCTGGTCGTATTTACTATTGAAGCTTGTGGTATATGTTTCCACGATACCCTGACGGATTGAACCTATGCCTTCCTTTATATGTGTGAACTTGGAAGTTTTCACGAGTCATACTCATCTGGTATTTCACCAGATAAAACTTTCAGCATAATGCCTTTATCAAAGCGAAAAGTGAATGGAAGGTTATACATCGAAGAAGTGGGAGTTGACCTTGAACTTTGTGTTCATGCCCATGGACACGATGTGGATCTTATCATTAAAGCCTCTCTTAAGTTAATTATTCTTGGGTATAAGTTCTTATATCTGGGATCTGGCCTTTTGCAATCGTGGTTTCGACCATGTTCTCTTTTAGGTACCGTTTCTCGTGCAAGTTTAAGCACTTGTCTTCTGTAGAGCAATACCCCAGTCCAACCTCTACTTTGGTCCGTCATCGAGTATTACCCCCCTCTGGTATCTCGAGATTATCACGGAACTGCATAACTTCTTATGAGTTATTCTTCAAGTATTATTTCTCACTGATTCCAAAATTTTCCCCGGGTTCTGAGTTGTTAGACAGTCAAGGACACCGACAGTGAATCGAGTCTGTACTCCGAATCAATAACTATAAGTAATTTTTATTGCTTATGAGTTTAATAATCCTTCAAGTCATTCCTAGCCCGGTTGGCTATATCATTATCGTGCAAAATTTTTAACTGTGCTACCTGGTCCTTCTTCCCGGAACAGAACTTTCGACGATGAGCTAAGCTTACGTCGATCTTTCTCATCATATCTTTCACCTTGGACAACAAGCTTGATTTTGAGTTTGTGTCGTACCCATGGTTCCGATAACCTTTTGCTTCATAATTCCTTTGACTTGATGTCATCGCCGATAGATTACATCTTCATGAAATCTCTCAACAAATGTGTCGAGATCAACACCAACATCTTGGGCTCTTCCAGGATATCCATCGAATTCATGATGAGAATTACCATCTTTTCCCTTGGTGATTTATATTATCACCGACCACTTTATTGCCTTCCGTTCAACCTAAACTTGTTCGTGTTTTGTGTTATACCTTGAGTTCCTTGCTATCCAGCATTTGTTCTTCTTTACCTTGGAATATTACCACCTTTTGTGTCAAGAATGTCGTGGTAATTTTACCACCTCTTGAGAATTCTTGGTATAGTAATATCTCTCGCCATTTGCTTTCATTTCTTGGTCTCCGTGTTGTTTCTAACCGGAATACCGACAAATGGTCTGTGATGTGTAAATTCTAAACTTCTAGCAACCCTATTGCTTTGAAGTTATTGGTCTACAGCTTCATTCTTAGACTATTGATTATTGAATCACCATTCCGACATTGGTCGTGCAACCCAGCCCATATTTCGGGTGCACCTTTCAACCAATGTTTAATTGTGTATGTTTTCCTCGAGCATACATCATTATATCGTTTGACTTGACAAGTGTTACCTCCTTGTTCACATCATTGTGGAGATCCATTTTTTTTGTTAATCTCGATTGATAGTCGCTGAGTCCATCAGCCACCTCCTCATCCTCTCCTTGGTTTAATGATGAGCTCCTATTTCGGAACTCGCTTCCATAGTAGATTTCCCGAGAATCTTACAATGTCGCCTCGTCAATTCATTTTGCACCTTTCCTTCTCAGGCATCCTGAGTCTGAGGTATCCTGACATTAATGAGATCTGAATCTCGGTCAGATATGATGGTTGGAACCTATTCCAAGAGTCATAACACTGGTCTTTATATAACCTAGTAAGGTGATGTCATGCCTAGCACCCCTGGCCGGAGAACCTATTGTTATAGTTCTTCCTTTTTAGCAAGGTTAACCATTCTTCCGTAAGGAAATTGTAAGACTTATTCTACCAGTTATTCCTGATGGATCCTTTGTGTTTCCAATGTCTGATCTTCACCTGTTGACCATGTCAATGCTATCTCGAAGCATGTATATGGTACTCCGATCTTCAACAAGAACATTTGAAGCCCAATGCTAAATGTTTCTTGCTCAATTATCCAAACACCGTTGTATGGGTAATGTCATGAAATTTCTCTCCCCTTACCTAAAGAGTTTTCTACATTATATCCTGTCATGGATATCATGTTTTGCTTGTCCTTGGGAAGGATATACCCCTGAATTATGTGTTTAAACACGTTTTCCTTTCCATTGTTTTGTTTAATATGATAATCATACTATCCTTTCCCTTGTTTTGTTTAACCTTTCTAGTAATCTGACTTAACTGAGAAGTGATAATTCCCTTCTTAGTTAAGCACTTCGTTGTACCACTCTGTCAGTAAGACCCTGTTGCTTTTGTTGCTAGCATTCCGGTAACCACCGATGGACGAGAACTTTGCCTATTGGTCTGCCTCGTTCAACGAGCAGGAAAACGGTTCTCTTCGTCCCTCGCCCTTGGTACCGACGTTGTTGCCGACATAACTGATAGGCTGATCCTCTAACATGCCTTGCTATCATGACCATGCAAGATGTCAACGCCCATCCCTATGTTAACCCACATGGTGGGCCCATAACCCACAGTTCCACAGGATCGAAACCTGCCTCTCCTATACACCCTGTTGTCAAAGTTATTACCATGATTGGCTTTGTATTTAACTCACGGGCCACCTTCCTAGTGCTCTATTCTGGTATCAGACGCTATACTTACTCTCGCTGCTCTGAACCCCTTTCTCACTCTGGATCGGACTTTGAGCAGCTATCTATCCGCTTGGACCCTCTCATTGTACCTTCGTACCTTACTCTCGATGTATTTTATATGTTCAACTCATGGGTTAACCCATATTGTTTCCCTCTTAAGCATTCTGTCGTAGCCAAGCTACCCCTTACCTATTCGTAAGTACGTTGGAGTTCCTGAAGAAAATGATGAATTCACCATGATGACCTGAAGCAGAGAAATGAAGATGTCAATGTAAGGGATCGACCTCTTCAAGAAGAGCATCCAAGACCTAGAAGATTCGTTAGAATTTCGTAGCCACGTCTTTCCCTTACTCCCCTCCTAAATCTCGAGACGAGATTTCTTGTAGTGGAGGAGAATTGTGACGCCCGGGTAATTAAGCTACAGTAAACCCCTGCTAATGAAGCCATGTCACCTCGGTTACTGTTGTTAATCTTGTGTTAGTTCAAAATGATCCAAATTCAAATTTAAATTTAAAGGCAAACAACAAAGGTTTTCAAAAGTTAAAACTAAAATGTTCGAGAGGTGACATATAATGCATAGGTAATTATGGTGATGAAACCACATTTTTATAAAATGTTTAGATGCTCAAAGGTAAATAAAACAACAGCTAAAACAAATATTTAAATGCCTTTTAAATAATAAAAATATGCAAAGCATTCTATTATTGCACCAAACTTTTTGTGACAGTGTACCTAATTGAAATTCTATCTGAGGACATGGATTCATAATAATAGAACTAAAGTAAAATAAAAACAAACCAAAGAATAATTAAAAGGAAAAGAACAAAACAGGAAAAAAAAGGAAACCACCCCCTTGCCCCCCACTGGGCCAACCAGCCCAGCCGGCCAACCAACTGACCAGGCCGGCCCATGCCTCTGGCCTACATAGGCCTCTCCCACTCCCCCCAAACCCTAACCGCACTCCCCCCACTCCCCACGACCGCACCCCCCACTCCCTCGTCTCTCCCTGTCGCTCGATCCAATCGAGATCGGGCGCCCATCGCCGCCGCTTGGAGTGACCCGCCTCCCGATGTCACCGGCGACCGCCAGTAGGACGCCGCCCCTGCCGCACGCCCCCCCACCACCAACGCCGCACGGAGCCCGCGTCGCTCGCGTCCTCGCTGGAGCTGGCCTGCCAACCTCGACCTCGTCGTGGCCTCCTCGTCCCCTCCCCGTGTCGCTACCTCACGCCTCGCCGATCCCCTGAGCCCCTGCAACACGCCCCTGTCGCTAGCGCCGCGGCTGCTCCGCGGCTCCCTTGGTCGCGCCCGGCCGGCGCCTGCCAGCGCGCGCTCGCCCAAGCCGCCTCCTCGCCGGAGAGGGACGGATCCCGGAGGCCCCGTCACGGATCCGGCCTCCCTCGCCTTGCTCCCCTCGCCGGAATCCCCTCGTCGACCGGCGCCCCCTCCTCCGACACCGTCGGCCGCAGCCGCTAACCTCGTTGTCGATCCGCTCGGCCCCAACATCCTCCGGCTCCATCGAGCACCCTACCGCTTCCGCTGTGAGCCTCCGGCCCTCCACGGCCTTTTCCCTCTCCTCCCCGTGCCCTCCAGTGCCGGTTGTCGCTAGCTCCGCCGTAGTCGCCGCCTTCCATTGCCCCCGGCGCTGTTTCGGCCATCCCTAGCTTCACACGAAGGCACCTCTCGACGCGACGCCTCACGCTTATCCGTTTGGCACCCGGGGCTGCCCCTTTTGGTCGCCAGAGCCACTGGCTCCGCGCGGCGCCGCCGTTCACTGAACTCGCCGTCGGGCACGCACCCGCGCACACACACGTCTGGCAGTGGGTTGACCCACTGACATGTGGGCCCACCCAGATTAACCATTCCCTTAACCACCTAATTAGAACCGAATAAAACTGTTTAGTTGAGTAACTGAAAATGACACGTGGACCCGCCCCAGAACGAATTAAAAAAAAGAAATATATAATTAAATTAATAAAAAGGATTAGTTAAATAAATAATAATTAATTAATTATGTAATTAATTAATTAACTTAATTAACACTGTTTAGATAACTAATTAACCCTAATTAAACCTGCTGATTAAATGTTAACAAATAATTAGTTAGTAGTCTATGACAACCAGGACCCACACATCAGTTGACCCAGTCAAACACACTATTGACTGCTGACATCATGATGATGTCATGCTGATGCAGTAAACCTGTTTTTATTTAAACTAAATCTATTAATTCCAAAAATGAATTAAAACATTAGAAAATTAATATAAAATAAACCATATATCGGATGAAAATACTTTGTACATGAAAGTTGCTCAGAACGACGAGACGAACCCGAATACGCAGCCCGTTCATCCTCCACACATCCCTAACATATCAAACTCGCAACTTTCCCCCTCCGGCTCCTCTGCCCAAAAACGCGGAACCCCGGGGATACTTTCCCGGATGTTTCCCCCCTTCGCCGATCTCACCTATCCCTGCGTTAGGTCACCCCTAGCAACGTATTGCCGTGTCTTGCTTTGTGTTACATTTGATTGCTCTGTTATTTATTTTGTTCCCCCTTCGTTACATCTTTCCGGTAGACTACGAGACTGACGCTGCTGCTGGTACCCCGATCGACTACGGTGTTGACGACCCCTCCTTGTCTGAGCAACCAGGCAAGCCCACCCTTTGATCACAAGATATCGCCTACTCTTCTCTATACTGCTTGCATTAGAGTAGTGTAGCATGTTACTGCTTTTCGTTATTCCTATCCTGATGCATAGCCTGTCCTTGCTACTACTGTTGTTACCATTACCTGCTATCCTACCGCTTAATATAGGATGCTAGTGTTCCATCAGTTGGCCCTACACTCTTGTCCGTCTGCCATGCTGTACTACTGGGCCGTGATCATTTCGGGAGGTGATCACGGGCATAAACAATATACTTTACACAGTTACATTACCTGTGATACTGTTCGGAGATGGGGGCTGAAGGGGCAGGTGGCTCCATCCCGGTAGAGGTGGGCCTGGGTTCCCGACGGCCCCCGACGGTTACTTTGAGGCGGAGCGATAGGGCAGGTTGAGACCACCTAGGAGAGAGGTGCGCCTGGCCCTGGTCGGCGTTCGCAGATACTTAACAAGCTTAACAAGATCTGTGTATTTGATCTGAGTCTGGCCATTTGGTCTATGCGCACTAACCATCTACGCGGGAGTATTTATGGGTATCCCGGCGTCGTGGTATCAGCCGAAGCCTTCGTGACGTCAGCGACTGAGTGGCGCGCGCCGGATTGGAACGTAAGCCTTCTCTTGTATTAAGGGGGCTAGTTCTGATTTCGGCCGCGTTCGCAACGTGCAGGTGTGCTAAGGGCGATGGGCCCAGACCCCTGTGCGCTTAGGTTTAGACCGGCGTGCTGACCTCTTTGTTGTGCCTAGGTGGGGCTGCGACGTGTTGATCTTCCGCGGCCGGGCATGCCCCAGGAAAGTGTGTTCGGCCAAATGGGATCAAGCGTGTTGGGGAATGTGGTGCACCCCTGCAGGGAAGTTAATCTATTCGAATAGCCGTGATCTTCGGTAACAGGACGACTTGGAGTTGTACCTTGACCTTATGACAACTAGAACCGGATACTTAATAAAACACACCCTTCCAAGTGCCAAATACAACCGGTGATCGCTCTCTCACAGGGCGACGAGGGGAGGATCATCGGTTAGGATTATGCTATGCGATGCTACTTGGAGGACTTCAGTCTACTCTCTTCTACATGCTGCAAGACGGAGGCGGTCAGAAGCGTAGTCTTCGAAAGGACTAGCTATCCCCCCTTATTCCGGCTTTCTGCAGTTCAGTCCACATATGATACCCTTATTCCATTTGATACCAATGCATACATATGTAGTATAGCTCCTTGCTTGCGAGTACTTTGGATGAGTACTCACGGTTGCCTTCTCCCTCTTTTCCCCCTATCCCTTCTACCTGGTTGTCGCAACCAGATGTTGGAGCCCAGGAGCCAGACGCCACCTTCGACGATGACTCCTACTACACCGGAGGTGCCTACTACTACATGATGTCCGCTGACGACGACCAGGAGTAGTTAGGGGGATCCCAGGCAGGAGGCATGCGCCTCTTTCGATCTGTATCCCAGTTTGTGCTAGCTTTCTTAAGGCAAACTTGTTTAACTTATGTCTGTACATCAGATATTGTTGCTTCCGCTGACTCGTCTATGATCGAGCTCTTGTATTCGAGCCCTCGAGGCCCCTGGCTTGTAATATGATGCTTGTATGACTTACTTTATTTGTAGAGTTGTGTTGTGATATCTCCCCGTGAGTCCCTGATCTTGATCGTACACGTTTGTGTGTATGATTAGTGTATGATTAAATCGGGGGCGTCACACCCATAAGCTTAAATAGTCTTGATCGCGAGGGTGCGAGATTGCTGAGTCCTTGTGGCTCACAGATACTTCCAAAACCAGCTTGCAGGTGCCCATGAGTCCGTGCAGATGATGCAACCAAGCTCAGGAGGAGCTCGATGAAGATCTTGTCCTTTGTGTTGTTTCGTTCTATTTGATCAGTAGTGGAGCCCAGTTGGGGTCGATCGGGGACCGTGTCGCATTTGGGGTTCTTCTTTTATTTTGGTTCCATAGTCGGACCTTGTTTGTATCTGGATGATGTAATGTTTTATTCATGTATTATGTGAAGTGGCGATTGTAAGCCAACTATGTATCTCTTTTCCCTTATGTATTACATGGGTTTGTGTGAAGATTACCTCACTTGCGACATTGCTTCCAATGCGGTTATGCCTCTAAGTCGTGCTTCGACACGTGGAAGATATAGCCGCATCGAGGGTGTTACAAGTTGGTATCAGAGCCTTCCCCGACCTTAGGAGCCCCCACTGATTGATCGCTATTAGCGACCGAGTTGTGTCTAGAAAAATTGTTTTGAGTCATTTAGGAATTATATATCGAAGAGTTTAGGAATTCTTTTTACTTCCCAGTCTCCTCATCGCTCTGGTAAGGCATCCTGACGTAGATTTTTGACTCTTCTCTTCTCAAATTTCACTAAAATTTTTTTAGGATCACGCGGGTATCTTGGAATCGTTCCGATGGTTTTATGATGAGAACAGTGACTTGGTGCCTCCTGGCAGGGGTTTAGTGGAAGTGTCCCGGGGAGTTGAGCTCTGAGGTGTTGTCATCATAATTTTATCGTTGCAGTTCTGGAATACCTGAGTTTAGTACGCCGACATTGAAAATCTCTTTTATGCAGTTCGTTGGTGAGATAACCTCGACGCCACCCAGTACTAGGGCGGGAGTTCGAGAGTATCGCCATAACTTGTATAACGGATGCTTTTCGAAGGTTGAGGTAGATGATTTCCGAAGGTTTCTTGGTTATGTGTTGAATGATGGATACAGCTGGATGTAGGATTTGCTAGATTTGGGTGAGATATTATGCTTCCCCTGTATCCCCAACACCTGATTGCATAACCGAAAATTTTTCAGGAGTTTCATAGGTGGGAATTCAAGTAGCTCTTAGGATATCTTTCCGACAGATGCATGATATGAAATTGGGGTTCGACGTCTAGTGGTCCGCCTATTCACGGTCGGTTTTATAGGTCTCGTTGTGTCTTAAAGAGTCCTTGGCTATGCCGACTCGGGGACGCTTCGTATGTCATGTGCACTGCCGTGTACATGATGGTGCTGTACGATCGAGCCCGTGTAGGCCTCACCACGAAAACTTCGGACGAAATCTCTATCATATGTTTGTTCTGGCTTATTCCGCAAGCCAGTCCTTTGTTTTGTTTTTGAGTTGTGGTATTCGAGTTGCTTCGAAGTCAAATGTTGATTCCATACCTTTTCCAAGTGGTGTTCTCATACCTCTATGTGAATACTAATCCTTCTCGATCATCGAGTTTGTCATGTCAATCCTTTTAACCGGTGTGCTTCTCTTCGAGTGGATCCGATCAGTTCAACTTCCGCAAGATCAATTATCAATTCTTCTCAACGGTGTTTGTTTCATCCGTCTCCAAGTTGCCTTTGTTTTTCCCGCCCTCCCTCCCTTGTGTTTTCTTTAAGGACTCAGATTTCTTAATCGAGTATCCATCTTATTGATGTGAAGTCTCTCCATTCTTTTCTACCAATATTCTTATCTGGTGGTTCTCAAGAATACTCTAACGGAGCTTCAAGTTCGTCTCTCTTCACTCGTTTTCTTCTCCGGTGGAACCAATTCAAGCTTTCGGTGTTGATCATATTCTTTTCCGTATTTCAATGTTTTTCTCATACCGTTGCACCTCAAAATCATCCACCTCTTGCTATTCATTTGTTCCGGAGTGCTGAATATCTTTCGAAGATTTGTGTTTTTTTTTACTTTGCATCCATTCAAGCTATTTCGGGGTCCTATCTTATTCAAGCTATTTAATTCAACCTGTGCAACCTCTCTTTTAAATATTTTCAACAGTGTTTTCTTTTCAGTGGGCCCTAACCCACAGGTCTTTTCCCAGGATTTTACCTGACTCTTCCTATTTTCCCGGAGGTATTCTCATATTCTTTTCGAAGTTTGACGTAAGAATGATTTTTCATCAGTCAAATGCCTTTCTCCAAGATCTTTCATTTCTTTTCATCGTTGGCTCAACCTCTTCGTTTTGATTCTTCCGGAGTGCCTATATAAGTCCTGATGGTATTTCTCATCGCCATTCTCAGTTTGGAAGACCGAAGAAGATTCTTCTTTCAACCTTCCTCCATTTTCTTCAAAATTCGTCATTCGAGATTGTTGTCATCCTCTCATAATTGTTTTTCAATTGTCAGAATTCTTTCTCACCTATCCGACGTAATTCAAGAGTCTTCTCAGTTTGTTATCCGGAGTCCATCTATTCAGGTTTATTCATTCTCAGCTGTCAGTTATCATTCTCCTATCTTGCCGGTGCATCAATCCAATATCCTCCAATCAGTTCTTGATCTCTTCGTTCTCATGCATATAGTTTGTCTCAAGCACCTTCGTTCATTTGTTAATTCTTACCGGTGATTCACCCCTACTACGTTCATTTTCAATTCTTACGGTGGTTCGTGCAAGAGTTCTCGTCATTCGTTATCATATTAATTCATGCATTGTTCCAATCCTACCGGTGGTTCGTTGAAGACGTTCTCAAATTTATGATATATCTATCTTAATCCTTGATACGAGAATAAGTAGTGTGCCAAATCCGTTGATTGTCATCAATTTAATTGGTGAAGGATAAGCATGATGTAATTCTTATTCTTGATCATCGAGTTTGTTCAATTCCTGCTTTCCGGAGTGGTTCATCATATCACATTCTCGGTTCAAGATGCTTTATCTTTTCTTTCCCGGAGTTCCTAGGTCTCGCAATTTTATCACCACAGAGTTCCATCTAAATCATTGCGAGGCTTCAATCTTATAATTTCCACTAGTCAATTATTTTGGATCATTCTTTTATTATCGTAGTTTCTTCATGAAGGTTCTACATGATGGTTCATCAAGGATTTAATTCTTTCTCGAAGTGTTCATCGAGATTCTTCTCAAAGGAGCTCAAGTGTTCTTTATCTTGCATTTTAAAGTGCAATTCGTTCAACCGTATCATTGGAGGTGGTATTATGTCTTTCTTGATAATTTGAGCTCATGTTTTCATGATTCACATGCTGTCAAGATTGGGATATTTTAAAGCCATCAACCTATTCGTTGGAATTGTCTTGGGTTTATTTTTCACCTAAAACTTTCCCTAAGGTTTGTTGTTATTATGGGTGATAATATATGATCCAAGTTCTTCAGCTATCCTCCCGGTGAATTAAGCTTCTCACCTCCTTGTTGTTATCAACCTAATATATCAGTTCTTTCTAATTCCTCTTTCTTAACGGAGTGTTTTCAACTTTACTCATATTCGTTGTTTACTTTCTTTCAATTTGTTCAACCTTTTCAAGGTTCTTTGGTTTCACTCGTTTGTCAAAGAAGCAATTAGTTTTACCTCTTCTCTTTCTCTTCCGTTGTCCCTCCGGTGCCATTCTAGATCTCGGGACGAGATCCTCTCGTAGTGGTGGAGTGTTGTAACGCCCCGAGACCGATGTGCCAGGTGTCGTGCAGTTATTTGATGTTGTTGTGTTGTCATTGCTTGCGTGTCATGCATTGCATATCATGTCATCATGCGGTTTTCATTTGCATACGTGTTCATCTCATGCATCCGAGCATTTTTCCCGTTGTTCGTTTTGCAATCCGGCGCTCCGTTCTCCTCCGGTGGTCATTTCTACCTTTCTTTCATGTGTGGGGATTAAACATTTCCAGATTGGACCGAGACTTGCCAATCGGCCTTGGTTTACTACCGGTAGACCGCCTGTCAAGTTTCGTACCATTTGGACTTCGTTTGATACTCCAACGGTTAACCGAGGGACCGAAAAGGCCTCGTGTATGTTGCAGCCCAACACCCCTCCAATTTGGCCCAAAACCCACCAAACTCTGCTCCATGCTCTAGAGCGTTCGATCACGATCGCGTGGCCGAAAACCGCACCTCATCTGGACTCTCCTAGCTCCCCTTATGCCTATATATACACCCCCCTCCAAAAATTCGCGGATCCCCCTCCTCAAACCCTAAAAAAATAGATCTCCGCCGCCGCCGGACGTGTCCGACCCGCGCCGGACAACGTCCGGATCCGCCGCCGCCTACCGCCGCCCGCCACGTGGCACTTGCCTGTCCCCGCCGCCGCCGCGGCCCGGGAGCCCGAGGCCGGCCCCCGCGGCCCGCATCGCCGCTCGCCGCCGCCTCGCACCAGCCCCGTCTCCTTCCTCGTCGTCGGGCCACCGCACCGCCGCCTCCATCGCCTCCGGCCACCGCCTCCTCTTCCCGACGCCGGCCGGCGCCAGCCGCCTCCGCCACCGCGCCGGCAAGGCCGCGCCGCCACCGCCGCGCTCCGGCGAGGTCCACCGGCGCCGCCCCGACCCCTTCCTCTCCCCGGCCGGCCTCTTCCTCTACTCTGGCAAGAACTCCGGCGAACAGGAGCTCGAAGTCCGGCGAACCTCGGGTTGCGCGCAGATCCAGATTCGGATCGGTTTAGGGTTGATTTTTTCCGTCCGAACCCTAATTCTTATGCCAACTTTGACGTGTGATATCTCCGCATCCATAGCTCCGATTCATGCATATAGCATATCAAAATCTTCGCCTCGACGAGTACATCATTTCATTCCATTGCATCATTTTCATTTGAGTTCATCTTGATGCCCGAAATGCTGTTAGAAGGAGGCTTCGTGAGTTAATTGTCAGATCTGCTAGTTCATATTAGACTTTTGTCATTTTTGCCATGATTGTTGTGTGCCTGATATGCCTGTGAGTCCTTCATATGTTTTGTTAAGAATTTTGTTATCTTTCCAGAGGTGCAACCCATGCATTTTTAGGATGTGTGTGGTGACTTGTGCAAGCTTGCAAAGTGAGGCACCCGGCAATTCTGTTTTTCAGGGACTTAGTGATTTCACTAAGTCCTGGGATTGTTTATCTCATGATGCCATATGTTCTTGTTGTTTCCTAGTGATCCGTGCCTCTTTTGAGGATGATCAGTAAGGGAGTTTTGTTAACCTTGTAGTGCTCTATCCATCCATGTCTTTTTTTGCAATTATGGAGCACCCTAGCTTGAGTCAATCGAGCTCTACTTTTGCTTCGTTGTGAATCTGGGTAGATCGTCAACTTGTTTGCGATTTTGCCGATGTTATTGTAGTTGATCCGTGCATGCTATGCCATTGTTCTTGCCATGTCTAGCTTGTATTTTGTGCCTTCTTTATGGGTGTATGCTTGTCTTGCCATGACTTGCACCGTAGTGAGTGCATCGAGCTCGTAAACAGGCCTTCGTGAGTTATGTTTCAGCAAGTCCCAGTTTTCAGTAAGTCTGAAAACTGATTATGTTTTTGCTATGTTCGTGTGCTTGTTAGTATATTTTGTGACCCCGTTTGGCTCAAGGTCACTAAGGTACTTTTGTTAAGCTTTTTGAGTAGCTCCATGCCATGTCTTTCTTTGTCATGTTCAGGTCCTGTAGCATGTTGTTTTGTTGCTCCGAAGAGGGCTATATGATCTGAAATTCCAGACAAGTGTTAATTTCACTAAGTCTGAAATCTGTTTTCCGTTTGCGTTTTTGCCATGCTTGTTTGAACCTGTTAATGGATGAATTGGACATAGCTCAGTGCTAGACTTTTGTTAAGCATCTTGTGTGCATCCCTGCCATGTATTTTTTTGTCATGTTTGGGTGCTGTAGTATGTTCATCTCATTGCATTTAGATGCCTACTTGCTGTAAATCGCAGACCGGTGTCATTTTTGAATCGCTTGCCATTTCCAAACCGTAACTCCGATTCCGGCGTTCTTTATATCGTTTTCAAGCGATTTCATCTCATCTTTCCAGTGGCACCCTTGGAATACCAAGTTGAGGCCAGGTTAATGCATTTCCTGTCATATCTTGCATTTTGCATCTCGCATCGCATCCCGCATAGCAAATCATCATTTCATCATATTGCTTGTTCTTGCACGTGGTTGATTGTGTCCTTGTTGCTTGTTTGTCTTGTTTGGGTAGAGCCGGGAGACGAGTTTGTTAACGAGGAGCCCGTTGAGTTTGCTTTTGAGGATCCAGTCAACTCTGACAACTGTGCAGGCAAGATGACCATACCCTCGAAATCACTTCTATCTTTGCTTGCTAGATGCTCGCTCTTTTGCTATGCCTATGCTGCGATGCCTACCATTTGCCTTCAAGCCTCCCAAATTGTCATGTCAAACCTCTAACCCACCATGTCCTAGCAAACCGTTGATTGGCTATGTTACCGCTTTGCTTAACCCCTCTTATAGCGTTGCTAGTTGCAGGTGAAGATTGAAGGCCGTTCCTTGTTGGAACATTTATTTACTTGTTGGGATATCACAATATATCTTATTTAATTAATGCATCTATATACTTGGTAAAGGGTGGAAGGCTCGGCCTTATGCCTGGTGTTTTGTTCCACTCTTGCCGCCCTAGTTTCCGTCATATCGGTGTTATGTTCCCGGATTTTGCGTTCCTTATGCGGTTGGGCTATTATGGGAACCCCTTGACAGTTCGCCTTAAGTAAAGCTCTTCCAGCAATGCCCAACATTGGTTTTACCATTTGCCACCTAGCCTTTTCTTTTCCCTTGGGAGTCACGCTCCTGAGGGTCATCATTATTTTACCCCCCCGGGCCAGTGCTCCTCTGAGTGTTGGTCCAACTTGTCAGCCGCCGGTGGCCACCAGGGGCAACTCTGGGCTGGCCTACCGGAAGTTTGGACGATTCGGTGTGCCCTGAGAAAGATATATGTGCAGCTCCTATCGGGATTTGTCGGCAGATTCAGGCGGTGTTGCTGGTTTAGTTTTACCCTGTCGAAATGTCTTGTAGAACCGAGATACCGAGTCTGATCGGAATGTCTCGGGAGGAGGTCTATTCCTTCGTTGACCGTGAGAGCTTGTGATGGGCTAAGTTGGGACACCCATGCAGGGATTTGAACTTTCGAAAGCCGTGCCCGTGGTTATGGGCAGATGGGAATTTGTTAACGTCCGGTTGTAGAAAACCTGAATTTGACCTTAATTAAAATGAATCAACCGCGTGTGTAACCATGATGGTCTCTTCTCGGCGGAGTCCGGGAAGTGAACACGGTGTTGGAGTTATGCTTGACGTAGGTTGTTCTAGGATCACTTCTTGGTCATAGTTTCTCGACCGTGCTTTGCCTTCTCTTCTCGCTCTCTTTTGCGTATGTTAGTCACCATATATGCTAGTCGCTTGCTGCAGCTCCATCTCATACCTTTACCTTACCCATAAGCTTAAATAGTCTTGATCGCGAGGGTGCGAGATTGCCGAGTCCCTGTGGCTCACAGATACTTCCAAAACCAGCTTGCAGGTGCCCATGAGTCCGTGCAGATGATGCAACCAAGCTCAGGAGGAGCTCGATGAAGATCTTGTCCTTTGTGTTGTTTCGTTCTATTTGATCAGTAGTGGAGCCCAGTTGGGGTCGATCGGGGACCGTGTCGCATTTGGGGTTCTTCTTTTATTTTGGTTCCATAGTCGGACCTTGTTTGTATCTGGATGATGTAATGTTTTATTCATGTATTGTGTGAAGTGGCGATTGTAAGCCAACTATGTATCTCTTTTCCCTTATGTATTACATGGGTTTGTGTGAAGATTACCTCACTTGCGACATTGCTTTCAATGCGGTTATGCCTCTAAGTCGTGCTTCGACACGTGGGAGATATAGCCGCATCGAAGTTGTTACACTTACTCATAACAGAAGGTGAATCAAGTGCAGAGCTAGATGGCAGTTCCTTACCTCCCCTCGTAGTTGAGGGATAGATCTTGGTTTTTGGATCTCTTAAGTTATTCATAGTGATAAGCAGATATATATCCCAAGTGACTCAAAGAATAGAGCTATGCTCCCCGGCAACGGCGCCAGAAAACAGTCTTGATAACCCACAAGTATAGGGGATCGCAACAGTTTTCAAGGGTAGACTATTCAACCCAAATTGGTTGATTCGACACAAGGGGAGCCAAAGAATATTATCAAGTATTAGCAGATGAGTTGTCAATTCAACCACCCCTGGAAACTTAATATCTGCAACAATGTGTTTAGTAGCAAAGTAATATGATAGTAGTGGTAACGGTAGCAAAAGGTAACAGTAGTAAAAGCAATGTTTTTGGTATTTTGTAGTGATGATAGGAATAGCAACGGGGAAGTAAATAAGCGAAGAACAATGTATGAAATGCTCGTAGGCAATGGATCAGTGATGGAGAATTATGCCGGATGCGGTTCATCATGTAACAGTCAGAACCTAGGGTGACACAGAACTAGCTCCAGTTCATTGATGTAATGTAGGCATGTATTCCGAACATAGTCATACGTGCTTATGGAAAAGAACTTGCATGACATATTTTGTCCTACCTTCCCGTGGTAGCGGGGTCCTTACGGAAACTAAGGGATATTAAGGCCTCCTTTTAATAGAGAACCGGAACAAAGCATTAACACATAGTGAATACATGAACTCCTCAAACTATGGTCATCACCAGTAAGTATCCCGATTATTGTCACTTCAGGGTTAACGGATCATAACACATAATAGGTGACTACAGACTTGCAAGATAGGATCAAGAACACTCATATATTGATGAAAACATAATAGGTTCAGATCTGAAATCATGGCACTCGGGCCCTAGTGACAAGCATTAAGCATAGCAAAGTCATAGCAACATCAATCTCACAACATAGTGGACACTAGGGATCAAACCCTAACAAAACTAAGTCGATTACATGATAGATCCCATCCAACCCATCACCGTCCAGCAAACCTACAATGGAATTACTCCTGCATGGCGGTGAGCATCATGAAATTGGTGATGGAGGATGGTTGATGATGACGATGGCAACGGATTCCCCTCTCCGGAGCCCCGAACGGACTCCAGATCAGCCCTCCCGAGAGGTTTTAGGGCTTGGCGGCGGCTCCGTATCGTAAAACATGATGATTTCTTCTCTCTGATTTTTTTCTCATCGAAACTCAATATATGGAGGTGGAGTTGGAGTTGGAGAGGCAACAGGGGGCCCACGAGGTAGGGGGCGCACCCTAGGGGGGCAGGCATGCCCCCACCCTCGTGGCAAGGTGGTGGGCCCCCTGGCCTTCATCTTTGGAAGGTATTTTTCTTATTTTCTGAAAAGTGGCTCTGTGAAGTTTCAGGTCATTCCGAGAACGTTTGCTCCTGCACATAAATAACACCATGGTAATTCTGCTGAAAACAACGTCAGTCCGGGTTAGTTCCATTCAAATCATGCAAGTTAGAGTCCAAAACAAGGGCAAAAGTGTTTGGAAAAGTAGATACGTTGGAGACGTATAACCACGTCCCATCAAGCGCCTCATGTCGACCCAGTTCACATGCGATTGGGGCCAGCAGTGCTTCGCCCTTTCCCTTTGGCTTCGCCTCAAATCCAAGTCCGAGTGCGCCTTGGGCCGGGGGGCTACTGCCAACATTCTGGGAACCAGGGTACATAGACTTGCCTGCCTGCGGCCCATGGCGTGGCTCCATCAATGACCTGGTATGGCCCATCTTCAGTACCAGGAAGATAAGACCCTCGCGAGGGGCCAAGCCTCGCGAGGCAGAAGACACCAAGACTTCCGGAGGGAGCGGCCTCCTCAGGTTGGCTTCTAAGGAGCGGAGATTCCTATGCAGGCACCCACCTCATGAGGTTGAGGTGACGGCAGCCATGACAACCAAGACCAGGCGAGCGCCAGTGGGCGCAGCCCAGCAGGTTTCCTCTTTGGTGCTAAGGAGGCAAGCGTAGGCGCGGGGTCCCGAGGAATCAACCAAACGTTTCCATTCCCATGCAACAAGACCAGGACCGCCATGACGGCAGGAAGGATGTCATAACCGAGCCCACCGCGGTGTCATGACAAGAAGGTTTGTAGGCGAAGACCACCTTTCATCAGGATAGGATGTACTTCTTGCCCCCTTCAAAATTGGCCACTGTGGGATCCCTTCCCGCCTTCGTTTGGGGGAAGAGGACCAAGGCCACTATAAATATAGCTTAGCCACCACCGTAGGGGGATCCAGATCTGAAGAGAGAGACCTCACTAGCTCACACCCACACTAGAACAGACCTCCTAAGGTTGTTCTTCCTTTGTACCAGTTCATCCTCAAACCCTCGCATGATGGCCCAAACTTGGGTAAACTTAAGTGTCCCTTTCCTTTCTTGTTCATTGAGCTAGGCCATGGGGTGACGAACTGGTTGGCTAGAGAGGTTGAGTTCTTTGCACACACCCTAGAGTTCGAACCTTTCTTGGGTCTACGGAGCCCTGAATCCGATAGTCGGTGGCCCACATATCAACTAAGGGCCATGAGGTGGGCCAGATCTTCATCGCCTTCCACTCATTGGAGTCAGCGGTAATCGCCAGCCGGACCTTGTCCAGCCCTTCGCGATTGACCATGGTGGACCGGCCCTGCGTGGGCTCTGGCCCCGACCAAGGTTTTGCCCCCGTCGAGGCCGTTCCCCTTCTCTTCTTGGGAGCCTTGTCTGTGAGACAAAGTGCGGCAGGCGCAAGATCCGCCAGGAGGGGTGCAAGCTCGAAGAGGAAGGAAGGAGCAGAAGTCGGGCGTGCGGTGGGGTTGTGATGGCCCTGCGGCATCCTCCAAACTTTTGTCAGCCTGGGTAGTTGCCGAGGCGACATGGGGAAGTGGAGGCGTGTAACGCCCTCGATGCGGCTATATCTCCTACGTGTCGAAGCACGACTTAGAGGCATAACCGCATTGAAAGCAATGTCGCAAGTAAGGTAATCTTCACAACAACCCATGTAAATAGATAATAAGGGGAAAGGTACATAGTTGGCTTACACTCGCCACGTCACACAAAGTACATAAATAGCATTACATCATCCAATACACTCATGGTCTGACTACGGTACCAAGATAAAAGATCAACCCCAACATGCGACATGGTCCCGATCGCCCCAACTGCGCACCACTGCTGAACATCAGGGAAAGACACATAGTAACGGCGCGAGTCTTCGTCGAACTCCCACTTGAGCTCAAGCGCATCATCTGGAATGGAATCTTTGGGCCCTGCATCTGGTTTGGAAGTAATCTGTGAGTCACGGGGACTCAGCAATCTCGCACCCTTGCGATCAAGACTATTTAAGCTTATAGGTAAGGCAAGGTAATATGTGGAGCTGCAGCAAGCGACTAGCATATATGGTGGCTAACCTGTTCGCAAAGGAGAGCGAGAAGAGAAGGCAAAGCACGAACGAAGAACTAAAGAACAACCTACGGCAAACATTACTCCAACACCGTGTTCACTTCCCGGACTCCGCCGAGAAGAGACCATCACGGTTACACACGCAGTTGATTCATTCTAATTAAGTTAAGGTTCAAGTTATCTACAACCGGACATTAACAAATTCCCATCTGCTCATAACCGCGGGCACGGCTTTCGAAAGTTCAAATCCCTACAGGGGAGTCCCAACTTAGCCCATGAAAAGCTCTCACGGTCAACGAAGGGTATACCTTCTCCCGAGACATTTCGATCAGACTCGGTATCCCGGTTCTACAAGACAACTTCGACAAGTTAAACCAAATCCAGCAACACCGCCCGAATGTGCTGACAAATCCCGAGAGGAGCTGCACATATCTCATTCTCAGGGCACAATCAGATTGTCTAACCTTCCAGTAGTCCAGCCCAGAGTTGCCCCTGGTGGCCACCGGCGGCTGATAAGGTGGACCAACACTCAAAGGAGCACTGGCCTGGGGGGGGGGGTTTAAATAAGATGACCCTTGAGTCCACGGAACCCAAGGGAAAAAGAGGCTAGGTGGCAAATGGTAAAACCAATGTTGGGCATTGCTGGAAGAGTTTTATTCAAGGCGAACTGTCAAGGGGTTCCCATTATCACCCAACCGCGTAAGGAACGCAAAATCCGGGAACATAACACCGATATGACAGAAACTAGGGCGGCAAGAGTGGAACAAAACACTAGGCAAAAGGCCGAGCCTTCCACCCTTTACCAAGTATATAGATGCATTAAGATAACAAGATAATATAATGATATCCCAACAATAAACAATGTTCCAACAAGGAACGGTCTCCAATCTTCACCTGCAACTAGCAACGCTATAAGAGGGGCTGAGCAAAGCGGTAACATAGCCAAACAACGGTTTGCTAGGACATGGTGGGTTAGAGGTTTGAAATGGCAATTTGGGAGGCATGATAAGCAAATGATAGGCATCGTAGCATAGGCATAGCAAAAGAGAGAGCATCTAGCAAGCAAAGATAGAAGTGATTTCGAGGGTATGATCATCTTGCCTGCAAAGTTGTCAGAGTTGACTGGATCCTCGAAAGCAAACTCAACGGGATCCTCGTTAGAGAACTTGTCTCTCAGCTCTACCCAAACAAGACAAACAAGCAAAAGGAACACAATCAACCACGTGCAAAGCTCAAACAACATGATGCAAACATGGTATGCTATGCGAGATGCGATATGTGATGCATATGCAAGATTTGACAAGGAATGAATGAACCTGGCCTCAAATTGGAAATCCAAGAGTGCCACTGGAAAGGTGAGGTGATTTCGGTTGAAATTGATATAAAGATCACCGGAATCGGATGCACGGTTTGGAAATGGCAAGCGAAACAAATATGGCACCGGTCTGCGATAAACAGCAAGTAGCCAACTAAATGCAACAAGCTAAATATGCTACAACACTCAAACATGGCAAAAAATACATGGCAGGGATCCATTCATGATGCTTGACAAAATATGAACACTGAGCTACGGCCAATTCATCCATTAACAGGTTCAAACAAGCATGGCAAAAATGCAAATGATAAACAGGTTTCAGACTTAGTGAAATTAACACTAGTCTGGAATTTCAGATCAGGTAGCACACTTTGAAGCATGAAAACTATATGCTACATGAATTTAACATGGCAAAGAAAGGCATGGCATGAAGCTACGCAAAGATCTTAACAAAAGTCCCTTAGTGACCTTGAGCCAAAAGGGATCAGAAAATACAATTGCAGGCATGTGAACATGGAAAAAACATAATCAGATTACAGACTTAGTGAAAAACTGGAGCATGCATATATGTTAACGAGTAGGCATGTTTACGAGCTCGATGCAGTCACTACATACCAATGCATGACAATATAAGCATACACCCATCAAGAATACATATCATATAAGATAGACATGGCAAGAACAACAACATAGCATGCACGGATCAACAACAACATCCTCGACAAAATCGCTAACAAGTAGGTAATCTGCCAGGATTCACGAAATAGCAAAAGTAGAGCTCGATTGACTCAAGCTAGGGTGCTCCATAATTGCAAACAAGGACATGGATGGATAGAGCACCACAATATTAACAAATCATCCTTACTGATCATCCTCAAAAGAGGCACGGATCACTAGGAAACAACATGAACATATGACATTTTGATAAACTCAGATCAAGGACTTAGAGAAATTCTAAGTCCCTGAAATCAGCATTAACGAATGCACTACTTTGCAAGGTTGTGCTAGTCACCACACATGTCACAAAAATACATGGTAAGCACCTCTGTAAAGATGGCATGGCATATAACAAAACCCATGTAGAGCTCAGGAGCATATCATGCACACATTAATCATGGCAAAAATGACAAATAGCTATATGATGCAGCAGATCTGACAATTAACTCAAATAGCTCTCTTCCGACAGCATTTTGGGAATCAAGATGAGCTCAAATGAAAATGATGCAATGAGATGAAACGATGTACTCTCTGAGGCGAACATTTTTATATGCTATACGCACAAAACGGAGCTACAATGAGGGAGTTATAGCACGATGAAAAACACAAAAATATTAGGGTTCCGGGAGGAAAGTCAACTGTCTCAGATCCAGATCTAGATCCAGCCGGTTACTGTAGCTGCGCGCAATCCGAAGTTCGCCGGACTTGTCGGGGACGTCGCTGGACTTGGTGCTCACCGGAGTTCATCGGGGGCTTGGAGAGGTGGGCGCCGGCCGGAGTTGAGGAGGGACGGCGAGGCGACGCGGTGGGGTCGGCGCCGGAGTTGGGTTGGCGTCGCCGGAGCGGGCGGAGGAAGAGCCTGCCGGTGAGAGGCGCAGCGAGGGCGGCGAAGGGAGACAGCGGGCGGCGGAGGCGCGGCCTCGAGCGGCGCCTGCTCCCAGGCGGCGGGGCACGGGCGATGGGCCTCGGGTGTCCGGAGCGGGCCTCCCGGGCCGGCGGCGGGAGGAGGCTGGCGGTGCCATGTGGCGCCCTGTGGTTGGGCGCGGGCGGCGGCGCGGCGTGTCCGGCGGCGGACGGACACGTCCGGCGCGGAGAGGGGAACATATGTTAGGGTTTCGCCCGGATTTTTTGGGAAGGAGGTCTATATATAGCCATAGAGGGAGCTAGGAGAGTCCAAATGAGGTGCGGTTTTCAGCCACGGGATCGTGATCGAACGCTCTAGATGATGGAGAGGGTTTTGGTGGGTTTTGGGCCAAATTGGAGGGGTGTTGGGCTGCAACACACACGAGGCCTTCTCGGTGCCTCGGTTAACCGTTAGAGTATCAAACGAAGTCCAAATGGTACGAAACTTGACAGGCGGTCTACCGGTAGTAAACCAAGGCCGCCTGGAAAGTCTCGATCCAATCCGGAAGTGTTTAACCCTTGCACACGAAAAGAGGTAGAAATGGACGCCGGGTGACATAGGAACGCCGAATTGCAAAATGGACAACGGGGAAAATGCTAGGATGCATGAGACGAACATGTATGCAAATGAAATGCACATGATGACATGATATGCAATGCATCACACGCAAGCTATGACAAGGCAACAACAGCGAACAACTAAAGGACACCTGGCACATCGGTCTCGGGGCGTTACAACACTCCACCACTACGAGAGGATCTCGTCCCGAGATCTGGAATGGCACCGGAGGGATAACGGAAAAGAAAGAGAAGAGGTAAAACTAAGTTGCTTCATTGGAAAATGAGTGAAACCATGAACCTTGAAGAGGTTAAGCCATTTCGAGAAAAGAATACAAAGGAGATGAACAAAGTTGAAAACACTCCGTTTGAGAAGAGTAACGAGGAAGAACAAATTCGGGCAGCACTCCGATTGAAAAGTGGTACAAGACTTGATAAGACGAAAAGAAGTTGAGGAAAAAAGGCACAACACTCCGGTTAAAAACAAGATAGAGAGGGAAAGAATTGTATAATTTGGGGAGCACTTCGACTGAAAATGGAAGGAACTGAACATGATCTTGACAACCAAGATGATGGGTTGAAGAGAGCAACATCACAAAGCCTCCGGAACAAAAGTAAGAATGGAATGGGATGAACGAAGGGAAAAAAGATCTCGAGGGAGCATGCTTACAACAAATGCTAGAACGGAGTTGTTGGAAAACCAACAATGAAAAGAATAATCTTGATATGGTCTTATGAAATACATCTCAAAATTATGAGGTGACAACTTGCCACTCACGGGAAGAAGAATTGGATTGGCATGAACAAGGAGATGAGAAGCTTATTTCACCGGGAGGATAGATGAAGAACTTGGATCATATATGAGCACCATTATAGCAACAATCCTTAGGGAAGGCTTTAGGTGAAATATAACCCAAGATAACTCCAATGACGAGATTGATGGATTTAAAATATCTCATTCTTGACAACATGTGAATCATGAAAACATGAACTCAAATTATCAAAAATGACATAATACCACCTCCAATAATATGGAAGAAAGAATTGCACTCCGGATAGCAAGATGAAGAAAGCTTGATCTCCTTTGAAAAGAATCTCAATGAACTCTAGGAGAAGGAATTATTTCTTTGATGAACCATCATGTATAGCCTCCATGAAGAAACTGCGGTAACAAAAGAATAAAAAGAAGGAGAAATTGAAAACACAAGGTGAATACTTGCAATGATTTAGATGGATCTTTGTGATGATATAATGCGGAAAGCATGGAACTCCGGAAAAGAAAAAGATAAGCATCTCGAACTGAGAATGTGATACGATGAACCACTCCGGAAAAGAAATTGAATAAACTTGATGAAACAAGAATAAGAATTACATTATGCTTTATCCTTCACCAATTTACTTGATGACAATCGATGGCTTTGGCATACTACTTATTCTTGTAGAAAGAATTAAGATAGATACAGAGTCGACTTGGAAAAGGTCTTCAACGAACCATCGGTAGGATTGAAAACAACGAATACATTGATATGATAAACGAAGGAAGAGGAACTCTTGAACGAACCACCGTAAGAATTGGAAATGAACGATGTAAAGGGATGAATCACCAGGAAGAATTATAAAAAACACGAAGATAATTGAGAGGATTTAGACCCATGAGAACGAAGAGATTATGAGCTGATTAGAGAATCCTTGATTTAGACACCGGTATGATTTAGAGTATGAGAGATGAAAGCTGGAATTAATAAATCTTAGATGATGGGCTCCGGATAAACAAACTGAGAAGACTCTTGAATTGCTCTGGAAGAGTGAAAAGAATTCTCACAACCGAAAATAATTATGAGAGAATGGCATAAAGCTAGCACCATGAATCTTGAAGAGACAAGAACAAGATTGAGAGAAAATCTTCTTCGGTCTTCAAGTACAGAGAATGATGACGAGAAACAACACCAAGAATTGTAGAGGCACTCCGAAATTAGAATTGGAAAAGGTTGAGCCAACGATGAAAAGAATTTGACAGATCTTGGAGAAAACATCTGACTGATGGTGAATCATCCTTACGTCAAACTTCGAAAAGAATTTAGGATAGCTCCGGGAAAATTGGAAGAGTCAGGTAAGATCCTGGGAAAAGACCTATGGGTTAGGGCCCACTCAAAAGAAACACCGTTGAACGATTTAAAAGAGAGAAGGCACCGGTTGAATTAGATGACTTGAATGAGATAACATCCTCGAAAGAGCTTGAACGAAAGCAGAGTGTAAGCACGAATCTTCTGAGATATCTTTAGCACTCCAGAACAATTGAATAGTGAGAAGTGGATGATTAAGAGGTGCACTGGCATGAAAAAGCGTTAGAAACGAGGGAAAAAGGTATATGATCAACACCAAAAGGTTGATTTGAAACCGCCGGAGAAGAGAAGAAATAAAGAATGATAACTTGAAGCTCCGTTAGGATCTTCATGAGAATCACCGGATAAGAATATTGACGGAAAAGGATGGAGATACTTCCATAAATAAAATGATACTTGATTGAGAAATCTGAGTCCTTGAAGAAAAAGGGTGGGTGGGCGGGAAAAACAAAGGCAACTTGGAGACGGATGAAACAAACACCATTGAGAAGAACTGATAATTGATCTTGTGGAAGTTGAAATGATCGGATCCACTTGAAGAGAAACACGCCGGTTGACAAGAAATTGAAATGAGAAACTCGATGATCGAGAAGGATTAGTATTCACATCATTGTATGAGAACACCATTTGGGGGAAGGTATTGAATCAACATTTGACATTGAAGCAACTCGAATACCACAGCTCAAAACAAAACAAAGGATTGGCTTGCAGAATAAGCCGGAACAAACATATGATAGAGAATTCATCCGAAGTTTTCGTGGTGGGGCCTACACGGGCTTGATCGTACATCACCATCATGTACAAGGCAGTGCACATGACATACGAAGCGTCCCCGAGTCGGCATAGCCAAGGACTCTTTAAGACACAACAAGACCACTGTAAAACCAACCGTGAATAGGCGGACCACTAGACGTCGAACCCCAATTTCATATCATACATCTGCCGGAAAGAAATCCTAAGAGCAACTTGAATTCCCACTTATAAACTCCCGAAACTTTCCTGTTATGCAATCAGGTGTTGGGGATACAGGGGAAGCATAATATCTCACCCAAACTAGCAAATCATACATCCAGCTGTATCCATCCTTCAACACATAACCAAGAAACCTTCAGAAATCATCTACCTCAACCTTTGAAAAGCATCCGTTATACAAGTTATGGCAATACTCCCGAACTCCCGCCCCGGTACTGGGTGGCGTTGAGGTTATCTCACCAACAACAGCATAAAAGAGATTTTTGATGTCGGCGAACTAAACTCAGGTATTCCAGAACTGCAATGATTAAATTGTGACGACAACACCTCGGAGCTCAACTCCTCGGGATACTGCCACAACCCCTAAATGACAGGAGGCACCAAGAACAATGTTCTCGTCACAAAACCATCGGAACGATTCCAAGATACCCACGTGATCCTAATTTTTTTTAGTGAAATTTGAGAAGAGAAGAGTCAAAACTCTACGCCAGGATGCCTTACCAGAGCGATGAGGGGACCAGGGAGTAAAAAGAATTCCTAAACTCTCCGATATATAATTCCTAAATGACTCAAAACATTTTCTAGACTGAACTCGTCCGCTAATTCGATCAAACAGTGGGGGCTCCTAAGGTCGGGGAAGGCTCTGATTACCAACTTGTAACGCCCTTGATGCGGCTATATCTCCTACGTGTCGAAGCACGACTTAGAGGCATAACCACATTGAAAGCAATGTCGCAAGTAAGGTAATCTTCACAACAACCCATGTAAATAGATAATAAGGGGAAAGGTACATAGTTGGCTTACACTCGCCACATCACACAAAGTACATAAATAGCATTACATCATCCAATACACTCATGGTCCATCTACGGTACCAAAATAAAAGATCAACCCCAACATGCGACATGGTCCCGATCGCCCCAACTGGGCACCACTTCTGAACATCAGGGAAAGACAGATAGTAACGGCGTGAGTCTTCGTCGAACTCCCACTTGAGCTCAAGCGCAACATCTGGAACGGAATCTTCGGGCCCTGCATCTGGTTTGGAAGTGATCTGTCAGTCACGGGGACTCAGCAATCTCGCACCCTCACGATCAAGACTATTTAAGCTTATAGGTAAGGCAAGGTAATATGTGGAGCTGCAGCAAGTGACTAGCATATATGGTGGCTAACCTGCTCGCAAAAGAGAGCGAGAAGAGAAGGCAAAGCACGAACAAAGAACTAAAGAACAACCTACGGCAAACACTACTCCAACACCGTGTTCACTTCCCGGACTCCGCCGACAAGAGACCATCACGGTTACACACGCAGTTGATTCATTTTAATTAAGTTAAGGTTCAAGTTATCTACAACCGAACATTAACAAATTCCCATCTGCCCATAACCGCGGGCACGGCTTTAGAAAGTTCAAATCCTTGCAGGGGAGTCCCAACTTAGCCCATGACAAGCTCTCACGGTCAACGAAGGATATACCTTCTCCCGAGACATTCCGATCAGACTCGGTATCCCGGTTCTACAAGACAACTTCGACAAGTTAAAACAAATCCAGCAACACCGCCCGAATGTGCCGACAAATCCCGATAGGAGCTGCACATATCTCGTTCTCAGGGCACATTCAGATTGTCTAAACTTCCGATAGACCAGCCCAGAGTTTCCCCTGGTGGCCACCGGCGGCTGACGAGGTGGACCAACATTCAGAGGAGCACTGGCCCGGGGGGGGGTGTTAAATAAGATGACCCTTGAGTCCGCGGAACCCAAGGGGAAAAGAGGCTAGGTGGAAAATGGTAAAACCAATGTTGGGCATTGCTGGAAGAGTTTTATTCAAGGCGAACTGTCAAGGGGTTCCCATTATCACCCAACTGCGCGAGGAACGCAAAATTCGGGAATATAACACCGATATGACGGAAACTAGGGCGGCAAGAGTGGAACAAAACACTAGGCAAAAGGCCGAGCCTTCCAGCCTTTACCAAGTATATAGATGCATTAAGATAACAAGATAATATAATGATATCCCAACAATAAACAATGTTCTAACAAGGAACGGTCTCCAATCTTCACCTGCAACTAGCAACGCTATAAGAGGGGCTGAGCAAAGCGGTAACATAGCCAAACAACGGTTTGCTAGGACATGGTAGGTTAGAGGTTTGAAATGGCAATTTTGGAGGCATGATAAGCAAGTGATAGGCATCATAGCATAGGCATAGCAAAAGAGCGAGCATCTAGCAAGCAAAGATAGAAGTGATTTCGAGGGTATGATCATCTTGCCTGCAAAGTTGTCAGAGTTGACTGGATCCTCGAAAGCAAACTCAATGGGCTCCTCGTTAGCGAACTCGTGTCCCAACTCTACCCAAACAAGACAAACAAGCAAAAGGAACACAACCAACCACGTACAAAGCTCAAACAACATGATGCAAACATGGTATGCTATGCGGGATGCGATATGTGATGCATATGCAAGATTTGACAAGGAATGAATGAACCTGGCCTCAACATGGAAATCCAAGAGATCCACTGGAAAGGTGAGGTGATTTCGGTTGAAATCAATATAAAGATCACCAGAATCGGATACACGGTTTGGAAATGGCAAGCAAAACAAATATGGCACCGGTTTGCGATAAACAGCAAGTAGCCAACTAAATGCAATAAGATAAATATGCTACAACAGTCAAACATGGCAAAAAATACATGGAAGGGATCCATTCATGATGCTTGACAAAATATAAACACTGAGCTACGGCCAATTCATCCATTAACAGGTTCAAACAAGCATGGCAAAAATGCAAATGATAAACAGGTTTCAGACTTAGTGAAATTAACACTTGGCTGGAATTTCAGATCAGATAGCACACTTTGAAACATGAAAACTATATGCTACAGGAACTTAACATGGCAAAGCAAGGAATGGCATGAAGCTACACAAAGAGCTTAACAAAAGTCCCTTAGTGACCTTGAGCCAAAGGGATCGGAAAATACAATTGCAAGCATGTGAACATGGCAAAAACATAATCAGATTACAGACTTAGTGAAAAACTGGAGCATGCATATATGTTAACGAGTAGGCATGTTTACGAGCTCGATGCACTCACTAGAGAGCAATGCATGACAATATAAGCATACACCCATCAAGAATACATATCATATAAGCTAGACATGGCAAGAACAACAACATAGCATGCACGGATCAACAACAACATCCTCGGCAAAATCGCTAATAAGTAGGTAATCTGCCAGGATTCACGAAATAGCAAAAGTAGAGCTCGATTGACTCAAGATAGGGTACTCCATAATTGCAAACAAGGACATGGATGGATAGAGCACCACAATATTAACAAATCATCCTTACTGATCATCCTCAAAAGAGGCACGGATCACTAGGAAACAACATGAACATATGGCATTTTGATAAACTCAGATCAAGGACTTAGAGAAATTCTAAGTCCCTGAAATCAGCATTAACGAATGCACTAGTTTGCAAGCTTGTAATAGTCACCACACATGTCACAAAAATACAAGGTAAGCACCTCTGTAAAGATGGCATGGCATATAACAAAACCCATGTAGAGCTCAGGAGCATATCATGCACACATTAATAATGGCAAAAAAGACAAATAGCTACATGATGCAGTAGATCTGACAATTAACTCAAATAGCTCTCTTCCAACAGCACTTTGGGAATCAAGATGAGCTCAAATGAAAATGATGCAATGAGATCAAACGATGTACTCACTGAGACGAACATTTTGATATGCTATACGCGCAAAATGGAGCTACAATGAGGGAGTTATAGCACGATGAAAAATGCAAAAATATTAGGGTTCCAGGAGGAAAGTCAACCGTCTCAGATCCAGATCTAGATCCAGCCGGTTACTGTAGCTGCGCGCAATCCGAGGTTCGCCAGACTTGTCGGGGACGTCGCCGGACTTGGCGCTCGCCGGAGTTCGTCGGGGGCTTGGAGAGGAGGCGCCGACCGGAGTTGAGGAGGGACGCGATGCGACGCGGTGGGGTCGGCGCCGGAGTTGGGTCGGCGTCGTCGGAGCGGGCAGAGGAAGAACCCGCCGACGAGAGGCGCGGTGAGGGCGGCAAAGGGAGACGGCGGGCGGCGGAGATACGGCCTCGTGCGGCGCCTGCTCCCAAGCGGCGGGGCACGGGCGATGGGCCTCGGGGGCCCAGAGCGGGCCTCCCGGGCCGGCGGCGGGAGGAGGCTGGCAGTGCCACACGGCGCCCTGTGGTTGGGCGCGGGCGGCGGCGTGGCGTGTCCGGCGCGGAGAGAGGAAGGTAGGTTAGGGTTTCACCCGGATTTTTGGGGAAGGAGGTCTATATATAGCCATAGAGGGAGCCAGGAGAGTCCAAATGAGGTGCAGTTTTCGGCTACGCGATCGTGTTCGAACGCTCTAGATGATGGAGAGGGTTTTGGTGGGTTTTGGGCCAAATTGAAGGGGTGTTGGGCTGCAACACACACGAGGCCTTCTCGGTCCCTCGGTTAACTGTTGGAGTATCAAACGAAGTCCAAATGGTACGAAACTTGATAGGCGGTCTACCGGTAGTAAACCAAGGCCGCTTGGCAAGTCTCAGTCCAATCCGGAAGTGTTTAACCCTCACACACGAAAAGAGGTAGAAAGGGACGCCGGGTGACATAGGAACACCGAATTGCAAAACGGACAACGGGGAAAATGCTCGGATGCATGAGACGAACATGTATGCAAATGAAATGCACATGATGACATGATATGCAATGCATGACACACAAGCAATGACAAGGCAACAACAGCGAATAACTAGAGGACACCTAGCACATCGGTCTCGGGGCGTTACAAGGCGTCTGTGTCCCGTCATACCCCACGCGTCAACCTTGGCCAGCAGGTGATTGGGGCCCATGGCGCTTCGCCCTTGCCCCTTGGCTTCACCTCGAAGCCTGCTCGAGCACACCTTGGGCTCGGGGCCTACTATCGGGGTTCTGGGATCGGGGGTACCCAGATCGGCCTGCCTGCGACCCATGGCGTGGCTCCTTCAATGGCCTGGTATGACCTAGCTGCAAGACCCCCAGGACAGGGCCCTCGTGAGTGCCCCCCGGCCTTGTGAGGCGGACGACATCAAGACCTCTAGAGGAGCAGCTCTCTGAGCCTACCTCCCTAGGATCGGAGATTTCTATATAGGCACCCAGCCTCACGAGGCTGTGATGACGTGAGCCATGACGACCAATGCCAGGCGGGCGCCAGCGGGCGCAGAGGAAACAGTTTCCTCTATGGTGCCAAGGAGACAAGGACGAGCGCAGGTTCCCCCAAAGGTTTCCATTCCAGTGCAACATGACCAAGACCATGAGCTTGGCGGGACAGATGTCATCGCCGAGCCCACTGTTGTGTCCTGGCCAGAAGCTTTGTAGGCAAAGACCACCTTTTGTTAGGATAAGATGTACTACTTGTCCCCTTTCAAATTGGTTGTTGTGGGATCCCTCCGCCCTAAGTTTCGAGGGAAGAGGACCAGGGCCACTATAAATATAGGCTAGCCTCCACCATAGAAGGGGATCGGATCCACTCCACCCTCACTTCATGAGCCCTCGCGAGGCTGCTCAACCACTCTACTAGTTCATCCTCATCCTCCTCGTGAGGCCAATCCACCACAAAGAAGGACTAGGGTTTTACACCACAAGGTGGCCCGAACCTGGAAAAACTGTCGTGTTCATCTTCTTCCCCGCTCGCCCATACCCGACGAGTATAGGTTGTGAGGCGATGACCTTGAGACTAGCGTAGGAGGGGATCTTTGCACATGCCCCAGAGTTCAAACCTTCTTGGGTCTATGGAGGCCTGAATACGGAAGCCTCAAGCTTCTTCTTGAAGCTCCTTGTCTTGAGGCCCCTCAGGACCTCTGCGTTGGCGCGTTTGGCCTGGCCATTGCTCCGCGGGTGCGCCAACGAAGCGTAGCATATCTGCGTTCCAAGGTTAGCACAATATGTCCTGAAGAGGTTGCTTGTTAATTGGGAGCCATTGTTAGTAATGATACGGTTGGGGACATCAAAACGGCTCATGAGGCCCTTGATGAACTTGACGGCTGAGCCAGCGGGGATGGTGCGCGGGAGCTCCACCTCCGCCCACTTGGTGAACTTGTCGATGGCGACGTAGAGGTACCAGTAACCGCTGGCCACCCGAGCAAAGGGGTCTAGGACATCTAGCCCCCAGACCGCGAAGGGCCAGGAGAGCATGATGGTATGGAGACCTTGCACGGGCTGGTGAATCTGCTTGGCGTGGAACTGGCAGGCCTCGCAGGATCACACCAGGTCGGTGGCGTCGCGGAGAGCTGTAGGCCAGTAGAACCCATTGCGGAACACCTTGCCCATGAGGGTGCGCGATGAGGAGTGGGGTCTGCAATCTCCATCGTGGACGTTGGCCTATAGCTCGCGCCCCTGCTCTTCTGATATGCACTACAGTGAGACGTCGTTGGAGTTCCTTCGGTACGACTCGCCATCCTGCAAGCAATAAGCAGTGGCCTGGCAAACCACGCGTTCCACGCCTTCCTCCTTCTCTGGCAAGGCGCCACAGAGTAGGTACGGCTTAAACCCTCGGTCCAGCAGCGTACCTGAGGTTCCAGCGCCAGGAGCAGGCGGGCTTTTGAGGTCGGGCCATAGGCCGGGGCGCCTAAGGACGGGGCTGGTGGCGGCTCCTCCTGGAGCAGTGCCGGGCCCGCGGCCGAGGGTGCCGCTGACGGCTTGAAGAGGCTCTCCTCGAAGACGCCAGGCTTCCAAGGCTCACGGCGGGATGCCCTCTTAGCGATGACATCTGCTTCCTTGTTCACACCGCGGGAGACGTGCTACAATTCCAAGCCCATGAAGCGCTTTTCGATACATAGCTCTTCCAGGTAAGCCTCCATGTGCTCGTCCTTTGTCTTGTACTCCTTGTTGGAGAAGTTGACAAGGAGTTGGGAATCTCCCTTGATGGTAAGGCACTTGATCCCTAGGGCGGCCATGGTCCTGAGGCAAGCAATCAAGCCCTCGTATTTTGCGATGTTGTTGGAGACCTTCTCGCCATGCTGGAAGCAAATCTGCATGACATAGTAGAGCTTGTCCTTGGTTGGTGAGATGAGTACGACTCCAGCCCCCGTGCCATGCCGCGTGAAGGCACTGTCCAAGTGCATGACCCAACAATTGGGCGCTTCGTCGCCAGGCGTGAGGGATTGGCCCTCATCCAGGCCCCCTCAGGAGCATCGGTCCACTCCGTCACGAAATCGGTGAGGGTCGCACCGTTGATGACCCTAGTTGTGCTGAACTTGAGCTGGGAGCTCTGCAGCTCAACTTTCCACTCCGCAACCCTCCCAACAACGTTGGGGCTGCACAACACCTTCTCCAGGGGGTATGCTGAGACAACCTAGATGGGGTGGCCTTGGAAATAATGGCGCAGCTTCCTTGAGGTGACGAGGAGCGCGATTAAGAGCTTCTGCTGCATAGGGTAGCGTGCGCATGCATCCCACAACACGGTGTTGTACACCGGATGCTCGACGAGGGGCGAGGTAGCGGCGGTGCCTTGATCCGCATGGTGCTCGAGGGACTCGGGAGTCTTGTCAGTTGGTGAAGTGGCGAGGGCTTCAGGGGCAACATCCTCAGGTGGCAGACGTCGCGTGATCCCTCGCAGGTCCCCTTGCCTCTTGTATGCGCTAACATGCTCCTCATGGACCACCACGAGCGCTGCGCTAGCTGAGTGGGGGTTGGCCGCCAAGTAGAGCACCAGGGGCTCGCGAGGGAAAGGCGCCACCATGACAGGTGGGCTCGTGAGGTATCTCTTGAGGTCTTCGAAGGTCGCCTTAGTTTCCGAGGTCCACTGAAAAGGGGCCTTCCTCTTCATCAGCTTGAAGAAATGAAGGGCACCCTCACCGAGCTTGGAGATGAAGCGCCCCCAAGGAGGTCACACAACCCGCGAGCTTCTGCATCTCCTTGAGGGTATGAGGTAGGCTCATCCTCTCTATTGCCTTAATCTTCTCGAGGTTATCCTCGATCCCTCTGTGTGATACTAGGAAACCCAGCAGCTTGCCAGACGGAACTCCAAACACGCACTTCTCCGGGTTGAGCCTCCAGTTCACCTTGTGCATGTTGGCAAGCTTCTCCTCCACTTATTCGATTAGGGTCCTTGCCTCCCGTGACTTGACCACGATGTCATCGACGTACGCCTCCGCATTTCTCCCCAACTGCGGCCCAAGCCCGATGTGCATCAGCTGCTGGAAGGTTGCACCAGTGTTCCGTAGCCCGAAGGGCATGCGGGTGTAGCAACACTATAATAGCCTAGTTTTTGGCCCTTTTCTTTTTTCCATTGAGTTATGATCTATTTTTCTTTTTGGAGTGGTTTTGTGGCCTTGCAACCTGGGAGATCATCATCATTTCCTCTCCCAAGTGACTCATCATCCACAAACTCATTCCAAGATTTTGCCATTTCCATTCTAGCCCAACTCCATAATTCTTTTTCTTGGGGAAAATTCCTTTTCTATTAAAGGAATAGCCACAAGTGCCCTAGGTTGTGAAGAAACCTATATTTCTGTACATCGAAAAATTCCCAAATAATTCTAGCAGTTTATTTGGGTCATATGTTGCTCAAATATGCCCAAACATTTCCTTGGTCAGTTCAAAAATAATTCCCCAATATTCCTTTTTCTATTCTATCCTGAATGGCATTTTGTGAAGGAAGTGCCATTTATCTTGTCTTGTTTGCTCCCAATCTTTTTGGTCATGCTTCTACATCCAAATCATTGTCGCATGCCAAAATTCAACTTTATTTGCCTAGTGGATCTTCCTTAGTGAATTTTCAAAGTTTCTGTCAGACAGAAGGCTTTGTGAAGGAAGTGATAGCTAGGGTTATCGAAATGAGTTGAAATTCCGCACACTCCTTCATGTTCTCATATCATCACACTCCTACAGTTTTCAGCTCCATACAATCATCTATGTGATCACATGATCAAATCTTTGATTCTGTCAATATTTTCAGGTTGTGAATTAAGTATATTTTATCTTGCTTCATTTTGGCTGAAAATTTACCAGAGCATTCTAATGACCATAAAACCTCTATCCACCAATTTTGGAATCAATTCATCAAGCTAATATTCCCCTAGAAGTTTCCCAAGCTTCTAGACAGAAAGGATGTTTGTGAAGCAAGTACCATTTTGGCATGTCCAATTGGTATGAAATTTTTACAGCATCTTCATATGTCGAAATCCTTAGGCCTTGACAAGTTTGAGCTCAAGTGGTTACTCTATGTGAGTGAACCATCATGATCTCTTTTCTGGGCATTTTGGTCAGTTGCAAAGCAACTATATTAATCCTTGGTCCTTTTCTCCTCAAAACCTCCAGGATCATAGTCCTTCCTTAGTTAATCACCCCACACAACACCATTGACCCAAATCAGTTCCCTGTTGATCAGTAGTGCACGACCAAGTTTGATACAACAAACTTTGCTCGATGCCTCACTTCACCTCAGAGCTTCTTTTGTCGATCCATCATGTCCCTCAGTATTTATGATGCAGGGACTAATCACCAGACATGTCACGGTAGTCCCTTACATCCCCTCCATGCTGGGCACAATGGTGACCGCGTCTTTAGCACGTTTGTGCATGCGCTTCGGCTATGTTGGCCGCGCTCTTTGCGTCGGGACGCGTCGGGCAGGTCCGTCTCGGTGATTTCCACACATCTGGGCGTGCTGACATGACTCCCCCTCCCTCTCATGTCGCCCTCTATCGGCGTCCTGGGAACGGGGGTACCCAGACCTGCCTGCCTGCAGCCAGGGCGTGGCTCCACTAACGGCTTGGTACGACCCATCTTCATCAGCAACCACTCAAGACCCTCGCGAGGGGCCAAGCCTCGTGAGGCGGACGACACCAAGACCTTCCTAGGGGAGGCCTCGCTAGGATGGCTCCTGAGGAGTGGAGATATCTATGCAAGGGGCACCTCGCAAGGTCCGCGTGACGTGAGCCATGACGACCAAGGCTAGGCGGGCGCTAGCGGGCGCCAGCCGGCGCAGAGTGCCAGTTTACTCTTTGGTGCTAAGGAAGCAGGCGCATGCGAGGAGTCTCGAGGCATCGGGCAAAGGTTTCCATATCGGTGCAACAAGACCAAGACTAGCAGGACGACATGATAGAGGTCACCACGGATCCCACGGTGGCATCACCACCAGAGCCTTTGGCAGGCGGAGACCACATTTTGTCAGGATAACTTGTACTAGTTGTCTCCCTTTAAAACTGGCCGTTGTTGGATCCCTTCCCGTCTAACATTTGGGAAGAGGACCAGGGTCTCTATAAATAGGGCTAGCTACCACCATAGCAAGGGGGATCATTCGGCAAACACATCAACTCATCGAGCTCAAGAAGACCTCTCCTCAGGAGGCTGTTCATCCATTGTACTAGTTCATCCTTAGCCCACGAGGCAACCCACCACACCACACTAGAGCAGGTTATTACACCACAATGGTGGCCCGAACCAGTATAAACTGTCATGTCTCTTATTCCTTGGGTTTGACGAGCTAGGCTTTGAGATCATTGCGAGAGCGAGCTAGCGAGAGATCTTCGTGCGCACCCCAGTGTTTGAACCTCAAGGGTTTGCCGGAACCCGTAATCCGACATTTGGCATGCCATGTAGGGGTGCGCCGAAGCTTTGCCTCTCCGCTTGCTTCGTCTTGCTCCATGGCAGACGTTGTCCCTCCAATTCGGCCGGCGGGCGCCTGCGGATGCACCATGGGCGTCCGAGCCTTCAGCCTGTCCTTGCGGCAGGTGCGGTGGCCAAGAAAGTTCAAGCCAGAGATGCTGCCCCGCTATGACGGCGTGGCAGATCCAGCGGCCTTCCTACAGGCGTACGAGGAGGTCATTCTCGAAGCCTGAGGCGACGACCAGGTCAAGCCCAACTGGTTCCCCCTGGCCCTGGCTGGCATGCCACGCGCCTGGTTGCTCAGCCTGCCAGGATCTTCGGTAGCCTCCTGGGAGGGGTTGCGCAGTCTCTTCGTCGCATGCTTCGCCGCACATTCATCCCCCGCCGTAGTGTCCCTCCTCGGTGGTTCGTGGGTGCCACCCACAGATCGCCACGTCAAGTAGTTCATCCGCCAGGTGGGCAACGCCCGCGTGCAACAGGGGGCTCCCATGGGATGGGCGGCACCCTTGGCCGACCTCACTTTTAGCTCGAAGGACCACCCAGCCATCACCACGAGCTCGGGCGCGCTCCTAATGCTCTGCACAACCACCATCTGCAACGTGGCTATGACTAAGACCCTCATCGACGGCGGAGCCAGCCCCAACATGTTCTCTGTGGAAGCTTTCAGTTTGCTTCACGTACCATATGGCCGGCTCCACCCCACCAATCCTTTCTCTGGAGTCGGCGTCTGTTGCACCAGCCCCCTAGTGTAGATATGCCTCCCGGTCACCTTTGGCACCCATGAAAACTACCACACCGAGCTGATCGACTTCGGCATCGCCCGCATCGGCCTCCCGTACACCATCCTCGGGTACCCTGCTCTGGCTTAGTTCATGGCAGCGACCCATCCCGCGTACAACCTCATGAAGATGCCAGGGAACAACGGTGTTCTCACCATGGCTGGGGACACCAAGGAAGCCTTAACGGCTCTCAAGCTCGCCTTTAGGGCCGCCGCGGCAGCGTGCCCAGCCGACAGAGCCGCCCCGAGGGCTAAGGGGGTTGCGCCAGCAAAAAAGAAGCAGTTGTTCACTCAAGATCGAGCTGAAACGAAGCAAGTGCAGGCCGAGGAGGATGGATCCTTGGGAGCCACCTTCACCATACGTGCTAACCTCGACCCGGACCAAGAGGAGGCATTGGTGAAGTTCCTGCGCGCGAACAAGGAGGTATTCGCTTGGGAACCCAAGCAGCTGGTAGGGGTCCCAAGGGAGTAATCGAGCATCACTTAAGGGTGTGCCCCAACGTGCGGCCTACGAAGCAGAAGGCGCGACGACAGTCCACTAAGAAGCAATCCTTCATCATCCAGGAAACCTGCAAGCTACAAGCTGCGGGAGTCATCCGTGAGGTCTAGTACCCAGAGTGGCTGGCGAACCCCGTCGCTGTGCCCAAGAAAGGCGGGAAGGAATGTATGTGCGTCAACTTCACCAAGATCAACAAAGCCTGCCCTCAAGGCCCGTTCCCACTTCCGTGCATAGACCAGATCGTCGACTCCACCGCCGAGTGCGACCTGCTATGTTTTCTAGATGCTTTCTCGGGTTACCACCAAATCAGGATGGCAGTGGAGGACGTGGAGAAGATAGCCGTCCTGACCCCGTGTGGGGTATACTGCTACACCTGCATGCCGTTCGGACTACACAACGCTGAGGCAACCTTCCAGCGGCTAATGCACATCGCCCTGGGCTGGCAGCTTGGGAGGAACGCGGAGGCCTACGTCGACGACATCGTGGTAAAATCTCGGGAGGCGAGGACCCTCATTCAATACCTGGAGGAGACCTTCGCCGGCCTGCGCCAGGTGGACCTGCGGCTCAATCCAGAGAAGTGCGTGTTCGGCATCCCTTCGGGCAAGCTCCTGGGTTTCCTCGTGCCGCACAATGGGATCTAGGCGAATCCGGAGAAGGTCAAGGCGATAGAAGACATGAGCCCGCCACAAACCCTCAAGGAAGTGCAAAAGCTTGCGGGGTGCGTGACCTCACTGGGTGCTTCATCTCCAAGCTGGGGAGCACGCCCTGCCGTTCTTCAAGATGATGATGATGAGGAAGGGCCCGTTCGAGTGGACCTCGGAGGCCGACCAGGCGTTTCAAGACCTCAAAAGGTACCTCACCAGCCCACCGGTGATGTTAGCGCCTCGCCCCTAGAGCCTCTGGTGCTCTATGTGGCCGCGACACCTCACTCGGCCAACGCGGCGCTGGTGGCTATCAGGGAGGAGCGCTAGGGCAAGGATGCGCCGCGTAATGTCGTACCTTCAGCCGGGAGGGTGTGGCGCCAAGGTGGCGCCGCTGAAGTCACGACGATGCCCGCGGACGATCAGGCCCCACAAGACGATGTTTCTGGACCCGCCGAGGCCATGATGGGTGACCAAGCTCTTGAGGTCCCCCCACCTCAGGAGGCTCCACGACCTCCGGAGGCCACAGGCTCCACCGACACTCCCGTCCTCATGGAGCACCCAGTCTACTTTGCCAGCACGGTGTTACGGGACGCAAGAGCATGATACCACATGCCACAGAAGCTCTTGCGCCCGCTCCTGGTGGCCTCGCGCAAGCTACGCCATTACTTCCAAGGCCACCCAATCAAGGTCGTCTCGGCTTACCCACTGGAGAGGGTGCTCCAGAGCCCCGACGCTGCGGGAAGTGTCGCTGAGTGGAACATTGAGCTGCAAGAGTTTCAACTGGAGTTCAGCACAACCAGGGTCATCAAGGGAGCCGCCCTCGCCGACTTGTGGTAGAATGGACCGATGCTCTAGAGCCCGAAGCAGGCGAGGGCTGATCCTTCTCGCCAGGAAATGGAGCGCCAGATGGCTGGGTCATGTACTTTGATGGCGCCTTTGCACGCCAAGGCGCGGGGGCTGGCGTCATGCTCATCTCGCCCACCCAAGACAAGCTCTACTACGCCGTGCAACTCTGCTTCCAGCGGGGCGAGAAGGTCTCCAACAATATCATGGAATACGAAGGGTTGATCACCGGCCTCAAGGCTGCGGCAGCCTTGGGAGTGAAGCGCCTCACCATCAAGGGCGACTCTCAGCTCCTCGTCAACTTATCCAACAAGGTGTACGAGCCAAAGGACGAGCACATGGAGGCATACCTTGCGGAGGTACGAAAAATGGAGAAGCAATTCTTGGGCCTAAAACTGCAGCATGTGCCCCGCGGCACAAACAAGGAAGCTGATGATATCGCCAAGAGGGCATCAAGGCGTTAGCCTCAGGAGCCTGGCGACTTCGAGGAGCGACTCTTTAAGCCTTCAACGGCCCCTCCGGCTGTGAAGCCTACGCCGCATCAGGAGGAGCTTCCCCCACCACCAACCTTAGGAGCTCCCGCCTACGGCCCGACCTCAGGAGCACGCCTACTCCTTGCACTTGAAACCCAGGAGGGGTGTTGGACTGTTGAATTCAGGGCGTACCTGGGGCAAAGAATACTACCAGAGAAGGAGGAGGACACGGAGCACGTGGCCCGGCAGGCTACAACATACTGCATCCAGGATGGTGAGCTATACAGAAAACGACCAAACAACGTTTCCTTGCGATGCATTTCCAGGAAGCAGGGGTGCGAGCTGCTGGCCGACATACATGGCAGAGATTGCGGGCATCAATCATCATCGTGGACCCTGGTGGGCAAGGCGTTCTGCGGCAGGTTCTACTAGCCCATGACACTCAAAGACGCAACCGAGCTGGTGAGATCCTGCGAGGCCTGCCATTTCCATGCCAAGCAAATCCACCCACTAGATCAAGGCCTCCAGACTATCCCACTCTCCTGGCCATTCGCGGTCTGGGTGCTGGATATCCTGGGTCCATTCCATCAAGCGCCCGGGGGCTACCTCTACCTCTACGTCGCCATCGACAAGTTCACCAAATGGGCAGAGGTGGAAGCTGTCCGCACCATCCCAGCTGGGTCCATGGTCAAGTTCATCAAGGGACTTGTGAGCTAGTTTGGGGTCCCTAACCGCATCATCACCGACAACGGCTCACGGTTCACTAGCAATCTCTTCAAGACATATTGTGCTAACCTTGGAACGCATATTTGCTACGCTTCGGTGGCACACCCCAGGAGCAATGGACAAGCCGAGCGCTCTAACGCGGAGGTCTTGCGAGGCATCAAGACCAGGACCTTTAAGAAGAAGCTTGAGTCCTGCGGCAGGGGCTGGCACGACTAGCTCCAGTCCGTGCCGTGGCCCATCCGCACCACGGCCACCAAGCCAACGGGCGAGACCTTGTTCTTCCTCGTCTACGGAGCAGAAGCAATTCTCCCACATGAGGTCAAGCATCGCTCCGCACGGGTCTTGGCGGTTGATGAGATGCATCAGGATGCCATGCGGGGGACGGACCTTGTGCTGGGGGAGGAACGCCGCCACCAAGCCTTGCTCCGAGCGGCAAGGTACCAGCAGACGCTACGACGGTATCACTACCGCAGCGTCCGCTCCAGGACGCTCGAGGTGGGCGATCTTGTCCTGAGGCTGGTGCTCTCCAGGTAAGGGCCGCATAAGCTCTCGCCCATGTGGGAGGGCCCATTTAGGATTCCCCGCATCTCTAGGCCTGGCGGCGCACGCCTAGAGACGCAGGACATGACCCCCATCTAGAACGCCTGGAACATCCAGCACCTCCGAAAGTTCTACCGATGAAGCAAGGACTAGTGCCTGTGAAGGTCTTCGCTCGTGACAATCTCACATAATAATGAGTGGGGCAATACACGCCCTGGAGTCTCCGGAGTGCCGCCCTCGGGCCTCGGGGGCTCCCTCCCACGTCCTAGTGGCAGCACTTAGCTCTGCGCTGGTGAGAAGACTAGACTAGGTGCCGGACGCGGCTGTTCATTTGCTTTATGTAGTTGGTTTGCAACTTTTTTTAATGAAATTTGAAGTTCTGCCGTTTCTCGATTGCTCGGCTGAACGCTTTCTTTTCTCTACTTCTTCGCTCGGTTCTTTGTTTCATGCCAGGGAGGGCGGCAATTGCCCGACGCTGTCCCTCGCATGCCTCGTGCAGGGGCCGGGCATGTGTGTGTGTGCACTGGGCTAACCTAAGCCATAGACACGCCTCGCCAAAGCCCTATCACTCCAGAGCTTCGGCTCCCCTATTTTTCGCGATGCATCCTCGATTGATCTCGCGGTTGGCGCACCCCTCTAAGTCCGTGCCCCACGGGTACCGTGACATGGTGCCTTAGGCCATGATCATGAGGCCTCGCGCAAGGAAGGATACGACACCCGACGGACGTCCTAACAATTTCTGCAGCTCTGTGGCGCCTCCCGAGGTCAACGGCTCCCGAGCCAGCAACAAGGAGGGCTCACCAGGTGCCAGAGGGAGCGCCCTCGCGAGACATGAAACTACCCTAGGCGCATCCAGCTAAGTTATCACTCTATGTCTACATGAAGCACGAACGCCATAACATAACACAGGAACAATAAGCATAACACAGGTGGCATGAAAATTACAGTTCATTACACGCCCTTGCAGGGCCCCATACTTGTTTCTTGTAATGCAGGAGGAAAGGAAAGGACAGGCAAAAGCGGCTCCAATGGCGCGGTACTCACGAGGATCGCCCCCCTGGGCTCAACTGGTGCCCTCCTCACGCTTCACTAGGGCGCGGCGACGGGACGACCCGCCACCGTCCTTGAAGCGAGCCCGACGATGTGGCAGCTAGTCGTAGCTGCCACTACTGGAAGTTTCGCCGAAAGAGGAGCTACCGTTGCCGAGCGAGCCATGGCCATCGCCGGGGGCGAGTCCACCCTCGTCCTCGACACGGTCGTCGCCAAGACCGAGCACTTCGTCACCCTTGTTGTCTTTAGAGCAGCACCCGGCGCCGCGACCATCTTCCCCGAACACACTCATGAAGAGGGTCACGGCACCATCATACTTTATGTGGAGGGTGCACCGCCTGCTCAGACCGCGCGCGGGGGCAAACGTCTACCAGCCGCGGGCCAGGGCTACATTGCCCGCGACTGAGACCTCCACCGCGACCCATGAAACCTTGCTGCAGCAGCCATCGGCCTGCAGCCAAAGGTTGCCAGGACCCATGGCCGGCAGCTCACCTGCAAAGGAGCGCAGAAGCTGCAGCCAGGTGCTGGCCATGTTCTCCGACCACACAACGAACTCTGGCAGCACCTCTGCCAAATGGAAGCGCAGCTGGGGAGGCTGGGCAACCATGGCACGCCTCCCTTCGTGGGCGGGACTGTCGCGCCTTGAGCGGCTCCCGCCGTGCGAGGAGACGCCGCCGCGGCCGCCTGGAACGGCGCCGGACCCCGAAGAAGTTTGCCCGCGCCCCCATGGGGCCACGGCAGGGGCCAAGGCGTGCTTGCGGGGGTGACCATGGCCCCGCTTGGGCGGTGGAGAGTTGGGCCCCTCCTGGCACGCCTTCCCCTTCTCCGCGGCCGTGAATATCTTCGTCGGCGCCATGGGTGTCACAGCAAGACGGTGTAGCAAAGAGGAAGAAGAGGAAGCAAACGGGATGGAGGAAGGGATGAGCAACGGGGGCTCCGCCCCTATTCTCATTTATAGCTAGAGGAAGGCCAACCGCCGGCCTCCACGATCTAAGGTAATGATGGTTTTCTTTTGCATGCAGCAAGGTCTCGTCAAGTTAGGCAGTTGCCGAGGCAGTGTGGGGAAGCGAAGACGCCCACGGCCTATCAATTGCCACGCGTCAATCAAGGCCATAGGCGGTTGGGGCCCATGGCGCTCCGCACTTGCCCTTTGGCTTCGGCTCGAAGCCAAGTCCGGGCGTGCCTTGGGCCCAGGGGCTACTGTCGGTGTCTTGGGAACGGGGGTACCCAAACCTGCCTGCCTGCGGCCCAAGGCGTGGCTCCACCAATGACCTGGTACGACCCATCTCCATCAGCAACCACTCAAAACCCTTGCGAGGGGCCAAGACTCGCGATCCGGATGACACCAAGACCTCCCTAGGGGCGGCCTCGCTAGGCTGGCTCCTGAGGTTCAGAGATATCTATGCAAGGGGCACCTCGCGAGGTCCGCGTGACGTGAGCTATGATGACCAAGGCCAGGCGGGCGCCAACGAGCGCAGAGTGCCAGTTTACTCTTTGGTGCTAAGGAAGCAGACGCACATGAGGAGTCCCGAGGCATCAGGCAAAGGTTTCCATATCGGTGCAACAAGACCAAGACCAGTAGGATGGCAGGACAGAGGTCACCGCGGAGCCCATGGCGGCGTCACCACCAGAGCCTTTGGCAGGAAAAGACCACCTTTTGTCAGGATAACTTGTACTAGTTGTCTCCCTTCAAAACTGGCCATTGTGGGATCCCTTTCCGCCTAACATTTGGGAAGAGGACCAGGACCTCTATAAATAGGGCTAGCCCCCACCATTGCAAGGGGGATCATTCGGACAATCCTCAAACACATCAGCACATCGAGCTCAAGAACACCTCTTCTCACGAAGTTGTTCATCCACTGTACTAGTTCATCCTTAGCCCACGAGGCAATCCACCACACCACACTGGAGTAGGGTATTACACCACAACAGTGGCCCAAACCAGTATAAACTCTCGTGTCTCTTGTTCCTTGGGTTTGGCGAGCTAGGCTTTGAGATTGTTGCAAGAGCGAGCTAGGGAGAGATCTTCATGCGCACCCCAGTATTCGAACCTCAAGGGTTTGCAGGAACCTGTAATCCGACACCCTCGACCCTCTGACCCCTCCTGAAGCATCCTCATCGAAGCTAGCAGACGAGCGGCCATGGTGCACTGTGCCCCGCTTGACCCGGTCCTCCTCCCATCTGTTTCCTCTGCTCCCCGGCATTGGCTTCTGCTCCGTGACCCTCCTCTGCTCCCTCTCATCCTCTAGCTCGCCCCATGACGCCTCCATCCATCGCCAGAGCAGGTCCGTGCGCCATTGGCTGCACCCGAGCTCGGGGGACTTCGGCCACGCCTATTTAAGTCCTCCCCGACCCCGTCTTTCTTCACCACTGGCCTCCCCCACTTCCTAGATCCCACTCTAGCCTCTCACCTGAGTTCAAGGAGCTCCTCTGCCCCGCCATCACCGCCATGGCCGCCGATGGTCTCTCTTCAAATTCGCCCGAGCCCGAGCTCCTCTCCTCCCTACTCCTCCACCAAAGCACCACCCAGCCACCCTGGAGCCTTCCCCGTAACACGTCATTCCCTCTCCTCGGCCGGAGCATCCTGCCCGCATCAGTCTGAGATGCCATTCGACGGAGTTGCAGCCGTCGTCGCCTCGGTCCACCTCGACGGCAGTGAGTGGCACAGTTGGATGTGTCTCTTCCTCCAGAGTCCATCCATTGGTGGAGTGTCGTCGGAGACCGCCTGTAGCACCGGCTATCGGCATCAGGCGCCGGCTCTGCCACGGCACCCGCAGGCGCGATGGACATGACGATGATGACGCCAGCTGGCCAGTGGGCCCCGTGGATCCCACCAGTCAGCCGCACACCCGTTGACCCGGCGCTACTGACAAGGATAAGTGGAGAAGGTTTTCGGTGAATATGCTTTCTTATATTGAAAACGTACTTTTGCTCAGTTCTCGCCTGAAATACGTTTTCTCTACAGCGAAGACGTATTCCTGGAAGGGCGCTTTCTCTTTTTCAGCCGCCGGCCGAATCCTCTATTTTGTGAATGTTCACCTGTTAGTAGCAGAAAAGTATAGAATCTGTTGATTATTCTGCCTAATGAATGAACGACCACAACTCTTCAACCGTAGCTCCGAATGAGGTGATTCCAAAGCCCACTTATTCGTCTCGTTGAGCCCGTTCCATTGGTATCATTTTCACCATGTGTTAACATTCTGAAAATGACCATTATACCCTTGCCCCTATTCAGCCCCCTCCGAGAGAGAACATTTTCCAGCAATTCTTTCTGCAAGCTTTTCACACTTCTTCTCGGTGAATCCTTCCATCCCAGGCAAGCCACACCCTCCATTTGCATGATTGCAATGCAGTGACATGGTTTAAATTATTTGAACTTGTTTAAAATATTGTTTTAGCTACTTGCTATTTGTTCATGGCATTTATCAGAGTATTGTTTGATCTTGCTATTGCCATGATATTGTTTGGAGTACTAGGGCTAATATTTTGCAACTTATGTGATTGACATGCTGCCTTTGGATTCTAAGTGGCTATTATGGTTATTTTCATGATGGTATTATGCTTTGGACTATTACTTTGGATATCACGTTGCCATTGGATTATTAGTGGCTAGTGTTATTTTCATCATGATGTTAGTTGATATTATGTTTTGGAGTATGATTTCGGAGATGATGCTTGCATGTGGATCTTAGCTGGATAGCTGGTTCTTTCTATTGGAGTAGTAGTATTATCCTTCTTGGATTCACCATGAAAGTAGTGTTATGCTATCCTCTGAGTATTTTGATATGACGTTAGTATGCTTTGGAATAGTTTTTGGATATTGCTATGGCTTGGATTACAGGTTGATAGATGATATTGGAGTATCAATTATCACTATTATATTTTGGGGATAAATTCCGTCATTAAGTTGGTCAGGTGCCACCGAACTGGGCTTTTCCAGTGCAACCACATTTTCCTTTTGTGTGAAGGCCCTAATGTGATCTATTGACATGCCTCTCGCTAGTGCCTCCAACGAGGGAAGGTTATGGGCGTGCGGTACCCTGGCCCGGTAATCAGACATAACCTTGTGTGCCCAGGGTTAGTATTGAGAGATCTTGTCCCTGTTTGGGACCATTTTTGTTTTTCCATGACGGTGGACGTTGATGCCTTTGGTAGGCACGAGGCCACCCATGACTTAGCTCAAAGGGGAGTTGGTCGGAGTGGCCGGGAGAGTGTCATGGCAGTAGATCGGTTTTGTCGGAACGCCATTGGTCGACCCAAATGGGAGTGCGAGGCCATGGGTTCTGTGGTGTGGGTAAAGTGCGCTACCTCTCCAGAGTGTGTGTTTAATCTATTGATAGCTGCGTCCTCAGTCATGGGCATAAGTTCGGACTAAGTCACACCGTTCGATCAACACTCACATGATGGAATGACTTATAGGTGATTTATATGTTGATATTGTGAGCAGTAACGGTTTGGAAGGATGATGATGATGATGATGTTGGGATGATCTCAAGGATGATCATTCAGTTGTGATATGGTCACGATGTGATCATGTGGATGTTTTGATCACGAGGTGATCAGGTGGATCATGAGGTGATCGAGATGGTATATTGCTTGGCCGGATAGCCAAGAGTTAGATGGTTATTGAGATCTGGAATGTTGGTTTAAAGTATTGAAGTAGTTTCGTATCAGGTTTAGTAGTTGCTTTCTTACGATAATAGTTGTTAACTTTATTAACCTGTTTAATGCTGTGTTCTTGTTTTGCCTTGATGCTTTTGGTTGTTGTGAGCTTGCAAGTACATTCAATGTACTGACCTGACATGTCATGCCAGATTGCAGGTGATGTTGTGATTGATTGTTTGTCATGGTATCTGTTCGTGCGAGCTAGATCGTGTCCCAGCCAGAGTCCCTGCGGAGTGGAGTTCACCACCTTCCTCGTTGTTCCGCTGCTAGAAGTATTCCGCTGCTACGAGTTGTTCCACTGCTAGCATAGAACAAGAGTAGTATCACAGGCGTAGTGTCGCTGTGCTGATATGATCCTTCATAACATCAGGACCTTGTATTTGAAAGTGCGTTAAGTCGACTAGAGGGGGCGAATAGGCGATTTTTATGAATTCTTCACTAAGGAATTTCAGGGTGAGGAAATACCTAAAAGAAGAACTACCTGCAGCAGAATAAGTACTTAGAAGTAAACATAACAGAGCATGAGCATGGTATTCATGATGAAATGAAAACAAGCACAGAGTACCGAAAGCGTAAACACATGATAACCAGAATGAAGACAGATAGACTGAAGAAATTGAGCTATGTAAATAGAGAAAGCTTCAGTCAAAGTCTTCAAACATATATGAACAAGCACACAATATAGAAATGAGGAAATGGAAGGGTTGAGGAAATGGAACTAGTTAGCGTGGTGAAGACAATGATTTGGTAGACCAGTTCCAACTGCTGTGAGAGTTGCACGTCTGGTTAGGGTGGCTAGGTATTTAAACCCGAGGATACACAGTCCCAGACACCCAGTCCTAAACAAGTAGCTCAGGACACTCAGTCCTCACCCTATTCCCCTTGAGCTAAGGTCACATAGACCTCGCCCAATCACTCGTGGTAAGTCTTCAAGTGACTTCTAAACCTTCACAAACTCGATCACTCGGCGATCCACAATTTCCTCTTGGATGCTCTAGACCATGACGCCTAACCATCTAGAAGATGCACAATCTTCAAAGGTAATAAGCGTCGGATCCACATAGGATCAATCTCTTCAGTGATGCTCAATCACTTTGGGTTTGAAGGTGTTTGGGTTTGGGTTTTCCTCACTTGATGATTTTCGCTCAAAGTCCTCGGAGGATGGGATGCTCTCAAATGACAAGTGTCAGTTTCTCTCGGAGCAGCCAACCAGCTAGTGGTTGTAGGGGGCAACTATTTATAGCCTAGAGAGCAGCCCGACATGATAAGACATAAATGCCCTTCAATGATATGACCGTTAGGTGGAAGGATATTTTGGGACAGCTGGCGCGTAGCACAACAACGGTCGGAAATATGACTAACAAATTCCTCAGGGCTATCATGTTCCTCACTTGTAGGCAATTCGCACTGGCGAATTCCTAACTCCTTAGCCAGAACAAATTACTCAGAGACCAGAAGAGCTTAGTCTATGTCACAGAAGAAATTTGACTGAACTGTATGAGATTTCCAATGGCTTCACTCGAAGGGATTGGTAGGTGTAGGATTTTGAGTTGAGCATCACTTAGAAAATTTTCCTTAGTATTTCCTCGACCCCCTTTAACAGTATGGTGTTTCCTATGACTCAAGAAAGAGAAAATGAAACTACTAAAACAAAAGTCTTCACGCTTCATGTTCCTCGAATGAATACCAAGTCTTGAGGATCACACCAATTTCTTCAGTTTCAAGGTCTTCAGAAAGTATTTAGTAATCCAAAGTCTTCAGTCGAAGAACTTCATTTTTAGGGGTCAACTTTCTTTGTAAATATCAAACTCCTCATAGACTTATAGACTTGCGTACACTCACAAACGCATCAGTCCCTTAACCTATAAGTCTTCAATATACCAAAGTCACTAAGGGGCACTAGATGCACTTACAATCTCCCCCTTTTTGGTGATTGATGACAATATAGGTTAAGTTTTCAACGGGGATAAACATATGAAGTGTAAATACTAATATTGAGGAATTAGATTGCAAGATATAGAAGAAATCCCCCTGAAGATGTGCATAGTGAGGAATTAGCTTTTGAAACAATGCACACTTGAAGAGTAGAATCATGGAGATCTCCCCCTATATCTTGTAAACCGTACACACATTTAACATGTAATATGAAGAATTTGAAATGGATGATGAAATATGCTGATTGATGTAATTCAGCATGCGTGCATTAGCATATATGAGGAATAAGCATGTAGAAGAACACATCAAAAGTATCAGACCACCATTTGGTTTAAGTTTACAACTCATTCTAGCAAAGTCTTCAAAAGAACGAGAGTTTTAACTTAGAAAAAAACGCCCATATAAGTAGAACCGCTTGAAGACTAACTCAAATTTCTCCCCCTTTGTCATCGAATGACCAAAAGGGACGAAAAATGAGTACTAACGCCCCTGAAGAATATCATCACTGAGTCGATGAAGGATCGCCAACATTGTTGGGGTTGGATGTTCAAGTAGGGCCTGCCATAGTGTCGTCCAAGTCTTCATGTTCATCAGTCGCGCGTGATGAAGAATATGAGCTTGCTACCAAGGAAGGAACTTTGGTCTTCTTGAATTTCTTCGCCGGTGGCGGCTGAGACCATTCAAAGTCCTGCTTGAAACCCATTTGCTTCAGATCATCTTCACCATACAGATGTGACAAAACAGCCCAGGTGCAACCGAAGACTTCATGGAGGTAGTAATGGTTTTTCTTCACTGCATTGTGTGTGGCAGTCATGTTGTGAAGAATAGAACCAAACTGACGCTTAACCCATTTGTGGTTGCGATCAACCTTCTGGTGAAGACCGAGGAGAAGCTCATGATCAATCATCACCCTTGGAGCCGTGCCTTGAGGATTTTGCTTTGGAGCATTTGCGGCAGAGTCATGAGTGGTAGAGTCATCATTGGTGGAGTAGGATGCAGCTTTTCGGAACAGACCATCCAATGGACGAATGCCTTCATCAATAATTGCAGTAGCCTTGCCCTTTTCATCAGATGAGGAAAATGTCCGCTTGAGGACTTCAATTGGGGGCAAGTAACTAACATGATTCCGAAAATCAGCCTTGTAGTTGAGTGAAAACCTAGTTCCGAGGAATCTCATAATCCAAGGAGCATAAGGCTTCAACTCAAATGGAGATAGGGCAACATTTGCCAGAGTCCTCATGAAGAAATCATGGTAGTTGATAGGAATGCCATGTATGATATTGAATAGGTAATTCTTCATGATGCCAACAACTTCTTCATCATTTGAATCGTGGCCTATGATTGGACTCAATGTCTTCGTCAAAATGCGATAGACAGTTCTAGGCACAAACATAAATTCCTTCACGAGGAATTTGGTCCTTGGAGCTTGGCCGGGCTTCAGCGGCTTCATCAACATTTGCATGTAGTGAGCAGTGAGTTTAGGTTCATGATAGATGCAACGAGCGCCTTCAAGGGGGGGGGGACTGACAGGCAGGGCATGAAGTATTCAGAGGCCGGTGCTTTGAAATGTGTGTTCTCTGTCTTCCAGTCCAATACCCAAGTGTTCACATCTTCAGCTTCTCCTGTGATGTGCAGCGTCGCATAGAACTAAAGAATTAGCTCTTCATTCCAATCAATGATATCCGTGCAAAAGTTGAGCAGCCTAGGGTCATGAAGAACACTAAGGATTGGCGTGAAGTAGGGCAGTGATTCCATGTCCACGTGAGGAATACGCTCATGGTCGAAGACTTTGTCTTTGTTGAAAAGTAGTGAAGACTAGAAGTTTGCTTGGTTAGCAGTCCAGAAGTGCTTCCTTCTAAGGCGAGCAGAGTCATAGGGGTTGTAGTCTGTGAAGAAAACATGCTCGTGGAAGAAGTCATCGGCCTTGAATTTTTGCTTCTTTCAAAAGGATCCTTTGGCTTGGGGTGAGGAGTGTGAGTTAATTGCATCACAACCTTAGGAATCGCGATCTCAGGTTTCGCAGGCTGAGGAATTTCAGTTTCTTCAATGGCAGCCTGGGACTTCAATTCTTCAGCAGCAATGTCATCAGTGCTAGTGGCTGGAATCTCTTCAGGGATGGACGGAGTGGGGTGTGGTTCTTCAGAACCCATTTGAACTTCAGCAGTCACTGGGGACTAAGGAATTTGTTGCATAGGAGTGAACAACGGAGAATTGGGGTGCTGACTTTCCCAAAAGTCATGTCATCAATCAGAACTGACGTTGTGCACCCAATGTCCACATCCTCATCTTCTCCACTCATTTCTTCAACGCTGGCCTCTTCAGCAGTAAACTGAGGCATGGGAGATGAAACAACTGGGGTTGAAGGGATTGCATCCACTTCAATTTCTTCATCCAACTGCTCTGAGGAAGCAGCAGAAGGAATGTCTTCATCGGATCCGCTTCGGATCACGTATTCTTCATCAAATGGAACGAGTTCCTTTGATGGCATTCTTGCGACTGGAACAACATCAATAGGATTTTCAAATGAGCTGGTCAATTTCTTCATCTTTTTTTGACCAATGAAAACAGCAGGAGGGACTCCTACTGTTGTTTTTTATTTGTTTAAATGTTAAGCAATGGTTAACAATTGAGAAATGGTTGTTTTACATAGCTTTTACAAGAATATAGTAAGCACTCAACTAGCCTATGTAAAGCAGGAGATTAGATAGTCAAAGAAATGCTAAAACCTTCTAAAAAGGTTAATTTTTGAGGGTTGATCCTGTAACCTAATATCACAAAGTCTTTCTTGAGTTTCCTTAGCCACTCAGCATGGGTGGCCGTCTCTCCATCAAATACCTCTCTGTTGCGTTGCTTCCAAATATTCCAGGAGGTCAGTATGGTTATCCCTTTGAACAGAGGTCCCTGCTACCTTGCTTTAGCTCTCTCATATTTGTGTTGCATGTCTAGGTGATTATCCCAATTAATGCCCACAACTTCCCAACACTTTGCAGCAAAAGGACACTCATAGGATAGATGGGCATTTGTTTCTAGGATCTCCATGCTGCACATTGGACAATTGTGATCTTCTCCAATATCAAAATGCCTTCTTAGAAGCATATCCCTTGTATTAACCCTATCATGCAACATCAACCATGCAAACACTTTATGTCTCATGATACATTTTGTTTTCCAAACGGAGGTGATGCATTGTGGAGCCAATACATTTCTGAACATCAAGTTGTAAAACTTCTTCGGTTTGAAATCAGTATCACCCCAGCAAAGAATCCATTCATCAGTTCCCATAGCTTCCAAGTTGATCCCTTCCATGATCTCTTGCAAATTATCTAGCTCAGATCTGGCTTCCATTGATAGAGGCATCATGAAATTGTCCACGTGATCATTATTGTTGTAGTACTGCGCCAATGAGATATCTTCATTATTGGCAAACGAGAACAGATGTCCATGGGTGTCCACCAACGGTCTTTCATTGATCCGAACATCTTTCCAAAGAAGGATCGTGTCCCCCGCGGCCGGTATACATGAGGTGATTCCACGGTAGATGTCCATCAGTGAGAAGACATCATGCCACCAAAAAGAACCACAGGTTGGTTTTGCATGGGGAGGTGTATCATCATAATGGGCATTCAAAACTATCATTACCCAAGGGACGTCCTGTTTGTGAATAAATTTATGAAGGTATTTAAGCAGTAGTGCTTTGTTTTGGATTTGTAGGTTTAAAACCCCAAGACCCCCTTTTTTCTTTGGGCGGCATACCATATCCCAAGTGGCTAAGGAATGTGTTTTGGCGTCTCTGTCCACTTCTATCCTCCACAAACAGTGCCTTCTTGCTCGACCAAAGATCTCAATCAACTTGAGTAGAAGTTTCAGAACACACATGGCAAAAGATAGCAGTGATGAGAGCGCAGAGTTAATCAGTTGCACTCGTTCTCCGTAAGATAGCCAGATAGCAGTTCCTGTCAATCTTCTCTCGATTCTATCGACCAAAGGCATCAAATCTCTTATAGTGGGCCTCGTTGTACCGAGAGGCAAACCTAGATTGGTAAAGGACATCTCCCCAACTTGGCATCCTAGAGCATTGGCCGGATCCAAATTTTTTGTGCATCCACATTAATTGGCATTAATTGCGACTTAGCATAGTTGATTTTCAGACCAGTCGCCTAGACATATGAATCCAGAATCTCCTTAATTGTCTGCAGCTCATCTTGATTTGCTGGGAGGATGATTAATGTATCATCGGCATATTGTACAACTGGGTAGTCTTCTGAAGCAGGTTGATTAATTGGGAGTAAAATTAAACCATCCAACCAAGCTTTATTAATTAAAGACGACAATAAATCTGCCGCGAGCACAAATAACAAGGGGGATATTGGGCACCTTGTCTCACACCTCGTTTACATTTGAATTCTGTGCCAGGTATTCCATTTAGTAGAATAGATGAAGATCCTGATTGTAGCAGCATTTTAATCCACATACACCACCTGTCATCAAAACCCTTGCATTCTAGCATTTTCAAAATGAATGAATGTTCCATCGTGTCGAAGGCCTTCTCGAAATCTAGTATTAGAATCACAATTTCCTTGAACGATTGTTTACACTGATGCAAGTATTCGAATGCCCAACCGAGACAATCTTGTGTTGTCCTAGTTTTAATGAATCCATATTGATTTCGATGCACCACCTTTAGAATCCAATGTTGAAGCCTTTCTGAAAGAATTTTTGAAATTTGAGCACACAATTTAGTAAGGAGATTGGTCTATAATCATTGACACATTCAGGTGTCAGTTTCTTCGATATTAGCGTGATTAAGGATGTATTCAAACATTGCAAATTAATTGTCCCTTCCAGAAGTCCTCACACAGAGAGTAGAAATCGTCTTTGATTATATCCCAACACAATTTAAGGAAAAGCCCATTGAAACCGTCTGGTCCTGGTGCACGGTCGGCCGGAATGATTTTGATCACATTATCAATTTCTTGTTTCGTAAATGGTATTGAAAGTTCCTCCAGACCGTGGCATTTTTGAATTAGGTCAGCGAGCTCAAAATCATACACAGGCTGAGATGACACCCCCATTCTCCGTTTAAAGCAATCATAAAAAGCTGTTGCCTTTTCATCATGGTTTTCCACCAAGCGACCATTAGTTAAAACCAAATTTGTGATGGCATTTCTCTGCAATCTTTCAGTTGCTCGTGCTTGAAAATATTTAGTATTCTCCTCACCTTGGACCGCCCACTGAAACGTGCAACTTTTTTTCCAATACTCACTTTGGTATTTAAGCAATCGTAATAAATGTGCTTTTAATATGCTTCTGAAATTGGCTTCAGGAGTGGAAAGCTGTCTCAATTCCTCGAGGTTGTCCATTTGGAGCAGAATTCTATTACAGTTTTCAATTAATAGTTTTAACTTAGAGATTGATTTACTCCATTGTTTTAAAGCATAGCTAAGTCTCTTTAATTTTGCAGAGATTCTTGTGGCACTATACGAGGCCTTAATGGGAGCAAGCCAGGATGATTTCACAACCTCCAAAAAACCAGGGTGAGAAGGCCAAAAGTTTTCAAACCTGAAAAGCTTAGATCTTGGGATCGATGTTTCCATTGAAAGAATGCAAGGCACATGATCAGAGATCGGACGAGTAAGATGTTTTGCTATGGTATTGGGGAATTTCAAAATCTATTGTGGAGAAGAAAAAACCCAGTCTGATTGCTCTAGTAATGGAGTTTCTTGCATGTTACTCCATGTGTATCTCCTTCCTTTGATTGGTATTTCGAGCAATCCAAGATGACTAATAATCTCATTAAATTTTATCACATCATCCACATTTCCACCTGGTAGGTTTCTGTTATCCAAAGAGCGCATGAAGTTGAAATCTCCCATGAAAAGCCAAAGATCTTCAGTTTCTATGTTTATATTTTCCATCCAAGCGATGAACATTACCCTCTCAGGTCCGTCACATGACCCATAAATGTTAGAAAGCAACCAACTTTCATTTGTTTGAACCGAGGTCATTTTGATAGTGATAGAAAATGAAAACTGATGAATTATTTGGCCCAAAAATTGACTGCTACACCATATAATAACTATACTACCTGAAGCACCATCAGACGGAATAAACTCAAATTTATCAAATCTCCTCGGGCAGCATTTTCTAATAAAAGAATGACCAAACTCAGGTTTCTTAGTCCCTTGTAAGCATACGATCGAGCACTTTGATTCATCAATCTTATTGCAAAGTGCATCACATTTAGAACTAGCATTTAAACCATGAATATTCCACATAACAGATGCCATAAGTCTTGAAACAAGCTAGATAAAGCGTATAAATAAGTTCAGAAGTACCCTAATAAAATTCCACAATGCAACAGAAACAAACAGTGAAATAAAAGGCCTAGGCCTCGTCCTTCTCCTTGCCCTTGAGAGGCGCAAGTAGCTTCTCATTGGTGAGCTCCTCCTGTGGAATAGCACACTGAGTTGTTCCCAAATATTGCAGAGTTTCAATAGTAGTGGGGGTAGGGACTTGAGTGGAAGCCGATGTTTCTTCAGTGCTCATGCCTTGCTGCATCTCCAAGAAATCTAGAGTCCTCCTCGGTTCGACACATGAGGGTTTACGTTTGGTGTCTACCAGAGAAGGTGGCTTAAATCCCTGGTACCTAGTTGCGCACACTGCGCCTGACCTCAGATACATCTAGCGACGTGATCATTCTACGCTTTTTCTTATTAGTAGCCACATCCATCTCCATCATCTCAAGCTGTGGGTCAAGAATTGGAAAGTTTACTTCCTGATTGCTGTCTTCCACAACCATGGGGTCTGCACCAACCAGCTGACAAACTTTGTTCAGTTGTGCAGCAACAAAATCACAGCAGATCGACCAAGCATCCTGAGGTAAGCAAATGACATTGGTGCCTGGTGCAAATGGTGAAAATGAGAAGTATGAGAAGCAAGCCCCGCCCACAAGATCCACTAGAGTGCTCTATAAACCATCTGCAAACCTACTCCAGGCACTAGTCAGGCTATCTTCATCAGAAACCTAACAGAGTCTAGGGGTGCAAACAGTGCAACAGAAGTAGATCATGAAAGAAAGCCAATTCTCCTCTTCAGGTACTTCCAAAACCACTTCATGTGCATTCATCTGCTCAAATGAAAGATCTCCAGTAGGGCTTTCCTGAACAAATCTATCTGCCACATCTTCAATCATTGCAACATGTTCATTCCAAACTCGCAGCCCATCATCAAAACCAAACTCAGCACTCTGTATTCCATCCATCATAGAGGGCCCATCATAACCAGTGAAACTCCTATAACTAAAACCTTGATATATTGGCAGAATAGGTGGAAGTACTGGCCATTCTCCCCAGCCCTTCTGTGGTGGGGGTGGAGGTGGAGCGGCCTCCCAGGCATTAGCAGCGTTCTGGAGTTGCCAAACTTGAGCATCATGCTGTTGCTGCTGCATTGCATTTATAAAAGGAAGATGGTCCGGATGTGGGGAAGCACCCAATGGAGGTGGCGCCACTTCATCACCTACCAAACCCTGGCTAGGATTTCTGCCGTTAAGCACATAAATAGGGACGGTCCACGAGGTGCCAAGCCCACTGATATCGGTGAATCTCTTAACCACCAGACTAAAAGGCACCACAACAAGTTCATTAATCAGCACACGGACAAGCACACGGGATTTTTTGTGACCTGGGCGGTGCCAATACATACATCTCCCAAATCATGACACTGCCTTAATGATATAATGCTCTGTTTGGTAGTTCAAAGGAAATCCAAGCAACATAACCCACACATCTCTTTCAATCACCGGCCTACACATATTTGGACCTTCATCATGTCGCAACAAATAGAAGTTAGAATGCTCATCTAAGGGTTTCTCCCCTCTACTAATCATCGTATCTCTAACAACACTGTCATTGAAACGAATAAGACCCACGCAGAAAGGATAGATCTCACCCTCAATAGTAGGCGTACCATGATCATCTCGAAGAACTCTTCTGACCTCTGAAAGAACTTCTTCACATTGCAGAACTCCAGGGGGCGGTACCACCATCACAAGCGCATGCCGCGAGTAACCGAGAGGCGGATCATCAACTATCACCATGTTGCGCTGCAGCCTCCCCTCTGGGCCCTGCTGAATATCCATCTCCCCTGGCACAAACTGGTAGGGTAGCACTGGCAGATTTGCCATTGGAGGTGCTAGGTTTGGAGTGGAGGAAAGCACGAGGTGAGGGGTGGAGGAGAGCTCGGGTGCGCAAGGTGACGGGTAAAACAAAGGAGGAAGCGTGGTCTCGGGAATCTGGAGGGTGGTGATAGGGTGGTTAGGAGGCGAAACGTCCAGGGTATTTTCGGCATAACTGACAAAAGATTTTTACTAGATCCCTCCCATTTCGTTTGACAATCCAAACTTGCTTCTTATCCCTTTTTTGTTGGGCCTGACTCTGAGATTGTGTGCGCCAAATATTTTTATGTCTAGTGAAAATCGGAGAGCCAACAGAACGGCCATTCTCAACAACACTGTCTTTCTTTACCCATGCAACAAGTTTCATTGAACGGGTACGTGCCAGGCAGTCCCATTGAACGTGTCCTCTCACACCACAAATATTGCAACATCTATTGTCAAAAGAGCACGTAGAAGAATAATGACCCTTGGTCCGACACTTTGTACACCAAGAAAAATTAAACATGGGTGATGTCTCATCATTTTTCTCAGAGGAAGAGGGCAGATTAGTTACCATAGTCTTACCAATGCAATGCTCGGCTAAATGACTTCGTCTCTCACATAACATATAAATATGAAGCTTGGTATATATAAACTCTTTAGTAGGAAGGGAGGATATGTCAAGTACCGATTGTATGATTTCATTGGTATAACCAGCTTGCATAAATCAAGAATTTCCTCAAGCTTCGCTTCTATGATTAGGTTCCATGATAAGGTTGTAAAAGTGCATCCAGAAAAAGGTTTGCCAATAACTTGATGATCATCCCGATTGATACGTGCATGAAGGCTGCCAAACACCAACTCATCCGAAAAGTCATTGGAAGCTAGAGTTGCATTAGAAGAATGATCTCGCATCATATCTTGAATTTCCAAACCCTGATCATGCATAGAAACCCTCATGTCCTCAGTATTAAAGAGATTGAATTTGTCCAATTCAGATCTAGATGAGATGTCCCCTTGCGCACTCTTATGTAAAAACCCTAGAGGACTTCTGATAGCCATATGCGATCGAGTAGAAACCTCTGGAATCACTTCATCAAGATGCCAATCAGATCCCTTCCAAGAATAATCCACTTAAAGCTTGAACAGGAGGAAATGACATACAAAATTTGGCCAGACACGATCCTTCAAACCATAGATGAAACGACCAACACCATTGGAAGCCACCAAAACCGAAACGATCGATCACCCAATTGCTTGACGTTGAAACCCTTGGCCATACCTCCAATACAACATTGCAAAACCACTCCTACAGCCTCTCAGAAAGAGAGAAGGAGGCCGAAGAGAAAGAAACAACCAAGAAAAATTCCTTGGTTCCCGAAGCACTTTCAAAATGCACCGTAGATCTAAACTTGTCATGTACCTTCTATTCCACCTTAAACCCCGGGGAAAAATCCCAATGGATGAGACTTGCCATTGGATCTCAAGATGATGAACACTCACCATGGAAGATCTAGAGGGTGGGAGGGAGGTGGGAGTCGCCATGGTTTGGGTGGGACTTGCCATGGGAGATCAGGGAGGTGGGAGTCGCCATGGGAGAGGAGGGAGGTTTGAACAGAAGAGTCTCATGAAGTTGATTCTTTCCTTTTCTTCATAGCTGCACGCTCCGCAGCCTTGGTCTTCTTAGCTTCTGATGCAGAAGTAAGAATTGGACTTGGTGCAGGTGCAGGAGGAGCAGAGGAAATTGGTTCTGTTTCTTCAGGCACAACTGATGCAGTTGCCCTGGTATAATCAATTTCTTCAGGCACAAAAGTTGAAGATTCAGCTGGCCTGGTAATTTCTTCAGGCGCAACACTAGTGGTTGCCCTGGCAGTTTCATCAGCGGCTAGAATGTAGTCATCAGCCCTGGTACTAGCATTTTCTTCAGCAACCTGAGTATCATCAACGGTGCTGGCATTTTCTTCAATAGGCTGAGCAGATGCTTTAGCCTGAGGAATTTCTTGTTGCGTAGGGGCAACAACATTGGTAGTAAACTTTTTAGTTATCTTTACAAAGCTGACTTTGGCTCCAAGCCAGTCATCATAGTAGCGATCAAATTCATCACTCAGTTTCTTGATCTCTGATTGCAGAGCAACAAGTTCTTCAGGTGAAAGCTTCAAGAAGTTTTGCTTCAGAAAGCGCTCTTTCTTGTACTGCGCTTTCTTCACCTTCCTCCCCTATTTATATTTCCATTTTTCTTCGTCAATGAAGTGAGTCAACACATGCCTTTGACTAGGAGTGAGGTTCAGCTCAGGCAGACGTGTGTTGGGGTCCTTGTGCCACAAGTCCATGAAGTCGAGGATCAACTTTGGGTCCAGCATCAATGGCACATTACTACCTTTGGCTCTAGTGGCCCTGTGCTGCCTATCTCTGATGATTTGAGCGAGTTCTTCATCATCAGCTTCGTCATCATCGGACGGTACTTGGAAGGTGAACTGCTTCTTTTGAGGACTTGATCTAGTGCCTCGTCCTGCAGTGGCCTTGGTCTTCAGTAGAGTGGGGCCAGTTGAAGAGTGCAGAGGAGCTGATGAACTTGCAGAGGCTCCTGAGGCAATAGAGATGCATGTTGTCCTTTGGCACGAGGCAAGATGGGCAGGTGCTGAGGACTTGGAAGGAGGAGCTGAGGATTTTGATGGAGCTAGTGCGGCTTGAGGAATTGGCTGTGAGGGTTTATCAGATGTTGGCCGTGAGGGCATTGCAGAGGAGCTTGGCCATAAGGGCATTGAAGAAGAAGGAGCACTAAGCTTATGTGCGGGCTTCTTAGGCATGCCCTTCTTCGGCTTGCTAGCAGAGGCCTCAGCAGTGGTAGCAGCAGCAGCAGAGTCTTCATTGAATTTCCTCACTGCTTCTTTTGCTACTCTGGCCAACTCAGCTTCACACTTGGCCCATTCATCAGGATACTGCTCACCGCGCTTGAGGCTAGTGGGATCAGCTTCTTGGCCAGGTGCCAATGGAGGTCTTGGGCAAGGAGGGTGAAGAGCAAATTTCTTCATATATTTTGGAGTGACATATCTATATTCTCTCCATTCTCGTGCCCATCTCCTCTCTATCCTTTGTATGCGCACCTTGCGCTGATTTTTGTCCCCCTTTCCATGTGTGGCCTCATCAAGAGTGCAATAATCCTTGTAAATGTCATCAGGGATCTCAAAGGCTGTGTTGACTTCCAGTTTCTTTCCCCCCTTCTGAGGTTTCTTGCCATCTGCCATTTTCTTCAGCTGAGGGTTTTGAACAATTGAGTTCTCTGAAGAGGTACGCAACTTTTCTTCGAGGAACGCTGCAAATGAGTTAAGTTGATGAGAACCTAGAGATTCAGCAGCGGACATGAGTACCTGTGAACAGAGCATAGGTGCGAAGAATTTGGAGAGGTCATATGTGTTCTTAGAAGTTTTTTTTGCAAAAAGAACCAGTTTGAGGAATTTGACCGGATGAGTCTTGAGGAATTTCACTGAGCGTTCTTTGACTTAGGTTCCAGAGTTGTACAGATTTGAAAATCCACACAATTGAGGAATCTTGAAGAAAAAAGTTTCTTAGAGAAACAGATCAAGAGCAGATGATATGTGAGGTGTTTAGTGTGTGAAGAGTTGAGAAATAAATACCTTTTGAAGATTTGAGGAAAACAACAGAATCAACAAGGGCAGTAAAAGTAGCTTTTAATTACCCTTGATGAAGAACACGACGAACTGAGAAGTGTAGATTTGAAGCTTGTCGGTTCAGATCTTCCACGCCCTAACTTGGCTGGGAAGACAACTACGTCGGCGGTTGAGTGAAGAAATCCGGGCCGGCGTGAGTATGGCGGCGACGAGGTCGAGCCAGTGAAGCTCTTCCTCACCGGCGATGGTGGAAGTAGCAGCGGCGCTAGGGTTTGAGAGCTCGAGCGGAGTAAAGACAAAGTGAGGAAGGGAGAGCGGTATTTATAGCCGAAGTGAGAAACTGCTCGCCCGAGGAAATTGGATGAACGTGCCCCCGACCCTTCTCATTCGCGTGACATGTGTCACCCACGTACTGAGAGGTGACGATCATGTGCGATCATGGGTGAATAGGATAATATATCATGGAAGCGGAGCTGTTTGAGCGGCAAAAGCCGAAAGTTCAGATAAGATAAGTTTAAAGTTCTGTTCGCAATTTCTTTAGCTGACAAGGACACAGTGAAGATTTTGAACGAGTTTCAAATAGAACACACATGAAGAATTTGTGAATAGACTAGGTTGAGTTTAGCATAGAGCGGGAAAGGGTCCGATCACATTCACTTAGCAGAACAAGCAACTTGAAGAATTAGCAATAAGTGAATGTTGTGGAGGACATATATATATATATATATATATATATATATATATATATATATATATATATATATAGCTAATGAAGAAAACGACGGAAAGAGTGACGACAATGCAAAGTTGAAGAACAACTGAGCAAATTCAAAGTGAGGAAAAACTCAAGTTTAGGATTCTCAACTTTTGGTGGTGGCATGACCCACCGTATAAGAATGATGATTTCAGACACCGCATACAATTGTCGTAGGGTTCTGAGAATCAAATTCTTTGTTAATTTCTTCACACTTAGAGGGTTAGTCTTCATTGATTGAAGAAAAACGTTACTTTGTGTGTTGCACATCTAAGTCATCAATTTTGCATAAGTCTTAGGATGTGTGTCCTTTTCAAAGGACATTCGAAGATTCTAGGATATTTAGCTCACACCTCAACTTGCTAAATCTCTTCTCATCCAAGGGCTTAGTGAAGATATCGGCTAGCTGTTCTTTAGTCTGCACATGCTCAATAGATATGTCGCCCTTCAACACATGATCACGAAGAAAATCATGACGAATCTGAATGTGCTTTGTCTTCGATTGCTAAACTTGGTTATGAGCAATCTTGATGGCACTCTCATTTTCACAGTAGAGAGGTACGTTCTTCATGTTGACGCCATAGTCCTTGAGGGTTTGTTTCATCCATAGTAATTGAGCACAGCAAGAACCAGCATCAAGGTACTCAGCTTCAGTAGTAGACAGTGATACGCAGTTCTGTTTCTTCAAGGACCAACAGACCAAGGATCGTCTGAGGAAATGGCATGTGCCTGATGTTGACTTTCGGTCCACATGGTCACCAACATAGTTAGAGTGTGAATATCCAATAAGATCAAAAGCCGAGCCCTTGGGATACCATAATCCAAGTGTTGGTGTCTGAGCTAGATATTGAAGAATATGCTTCACAGCCTTATGGTGTGATTCCTGCGGTGTAGCTTGAAATCAGGCACACATGAAAACACTAAGCATAATATCTGGCCTAGATGCACATAAATACAATAAAGAACCAATAATGGAGCGGTATACCTTTTGATCGAAGTCAATACCATTTTCATCAGTGCATAGATGGCCATTTGTGGGCATAGGAATTTTGACTCCTTTGCAATCTTGCATGTCAAATTTTCTCAGTACATCCTTGAGGTATTTCTCCTGAGATATGAATATGCCATTTCGTTGTTGACAAATCTGAAGACCCAAGAAGAATTTCAATTCTCCCATCATAGACATTTGATATTCTTCACTCATCATATAGGCAAATTCATCGTTGTAACGTTGGTTAGTACAGCCGAAAATGATATCATCAACATATATTTGGCACACAAACAATTCACCATCATAAGATTTAGTGAAAAGAGTTGTGTCAAGTGAACAGGGTTTGAAGCCTTTCTTCGTGAGGAATTCCTTAAAAGTATCATACCATGCCCGAGGGGCCCGTTTGAGGCCATAGAGGGACTAATTGAGTCTGAAGACTTTGTCGGGATGCTTTGGATCTTCAAAACCTGGGGGTTGAGCAACATATACTTCTTCCTCAAGCTTATCATTGAGGAATGCACTTTTCACACCAAAGTTGGTTGAAGCCCTCGAGGAAAATCGTTTGAGGACTTCCTGCACTTCAGTTTTGCAAGTGATGATATGTACCCATGTATATCGAGAATAATCATCAACGATGACAAAGCCATCGAGAATAATCATCAAAAATGACAAAGCCATATAAAGATGCAACATTAGTAAATGTGGCATAGTGAGTAGGGCCAAAGAGATCCATGTGAAGCAATTAAAATGGACGAGTGGTAGTCATGATGGTCTTTGAGGGATGCTTGGCCTTGGTCATCTTTCCGGCTTCACAAGCTCCACACAAATGGTCCTGGGGGAATTTTACACCCTCGATGCCAATGACATGCTTCTTCTTCGCGAGCCTGGGTAATTTACTCATCCCAGCATGACCAAGTCGTCGATGCCATAGCCAGCCTTCTGAGGCTTTTGCAAGTAGACATGTAGCAGGTTGTGGTCCTATAGAGAAATCAACAATATACAAATCTCCTCTCCTAAAGCCTTCGAAGACTTCGGAATTGTCAGCTTTCATGATCAAAACACCGCGATACTTGCCAAAGACAACAACCATATCAAGATCACAAAGCATTGAGACAAACATGAGGTTGAACCCTAAGGACTTGACAAGCATGACTTTTTCCATGTGTCGATTCTTTGAGATTGCAACCTTACCTAGACCCAATACCTTGCTTTTGCCTTTGTCAGCGTAGGTGATATGCTTCAGATGTGATGAAGATAAAGTAGAGTCCATCAATAAGCTCCTGTCACCAGTCATGTGATTTGTACAACCACTATCGAGGACCCACTCAGTGGCTTTGGGTTGATCATCTTGCAGATGAATTAGTGCAACTTACGAATTCATATACTTCATCAGTGAAGAATATGATATCAATTTCATCTGATCAATTTCATCAAGCAATAGAATAGATAAAGCAGTATGAGGACGTGAGAAATGAAAATTCATTTCTTCATGATTAGCTTGCGTCCTTTCAAGCATATTCAGGTCTCCAGCAAATTCTTTAGACGATTACGTTCGTCTGGAGACCTGACCCTGCACAAGAGATTAGTTCTTTTTCTTCACCACCCACATCTGAAGGGGTGGCAAAGAGTTCATCATTCTGCGAGCACCATAAGAGAAAGGTGGCATAGATGCCAATCCACTTCGTTTCACATAAGAGGGATTAGGGTAAGCATAAGAGTAAGAAGATAAATTCTTCAAGGATTTATGAACATAATGATTTGAAGAATAATGCACATATCCATAATCCTTAGATCTTCCCTGCAAAATAGACGGGTTAGCACGATGATGCTCATATGAGGACTTTGATCCTTTTGAGGAATTTGGTCCTCGTGAGGAGTTTGGTCCTATGAGGACCTGGATCCATATGAAGAACTTGATCTAGGGTTCCTATTTTTCACAGGTGGGGTCATGATGACATTCACCTGAAGATTTTCAAGGCACATTTTGGGAACCTAGATTTTCTTCATAGTAGAGCCATTCCTGCAGTTAGTTCCAACATATCTCGCAAATACTTTACCATTCTAATTTTTGAACAGTTTATAGTTGGAGTCAAATGACTCATCAGAAGAATATGAAGATTCACATGTAAAGCTAGATAAAGTAGATGGATCCACTGAACTTCCCTTTGCAGCAACCCATGAGATTTTGGGATACTACTCAGGTTTCCAGTAGGTCGCATCAGCATTATGTTTCCTCTCAAAGGCAATACCCTCTTTCCTAGGGTTCCTATTGAGAATTTTCTTTTTAAGCACATCACAAAGAGCCTGATGCCCTTTGAGGCTTTTGTACATGCCTGTCATATACAATTACTTCAGCCCTGCATCATCAGTGAGACTAGCAATGTCCTCAGATGAGGAATTAGTAATCGCAGAGACAGTTGAAGAATTTTCAGCAATGGAAGCATTTGAGCATTCAGGTGAAGAATTAGTAGTTTCACGTTCAATGCACTTCAAACATGGAGGAACAAATTCATCCCGAGTAGCACTGATTTGTTGAGCAAGTAATGAATCACGCTCCTTCTGAAGATCTTCATAACTCACTATTAACTGCTCAAGATCTTGCTTTCTTTTAAGAAATTCATAAGAAAGCTTCTCATGATCAGATAGGAGAGTGTTATGATGACCTTGAAGATTGTCAAACTTGGACTGAAGTCTCTGAAGATTTTCAGTCAAAATTTTAGTGCGATCCATTTCCTCGCCCAACATGTCATCACTTTTATCTAGCATGTTTTGAACCTTTTCCAGAGCCTTTTGTAGCTTCACAGTAATCTTAGCAAATTTAGAATAGCAGGGTTTGAGGTTTTCATCAGATTCATCCTCACTAGATTCAGAGGATGGATATTTGATTACCTTTGAGCCTTTTTCCATGAAGCAATAGGTGGGAGCATAGTCCTCATTGCCGTCATCAGTAGTGTTGGGGAGATCCTTTTCCTCAGAGTTGAAGATGGACTAGCTGACGAACGCGGTAGTGAGGGCTAGGCTCACCACACCAGAGTTTGACTCCTCAGATTCCTCCTCTTCCTCATTTTCCTCAGATTTAGCCTCAGAGTCCATTTCCTTGCCAATGAATGCTCGAGCCTTCTTGGAGCTGCTCTTCTTGTGAGATGAAGACCTTGAAGGTTTTGATGAAGAGGACTTTGAAGATTTCTTCTTCTTCTTTGAATCCTCAGAACTATAGTCCTTGTACTTCTTCTTCTTTGATTCCTTTTCCCACTGAGGACAATCTTGAATGTAGTGTCCGGGTTTCTTGCATTTGTGACAGAGTCTCTTGTAATCATGGGATGAGGAATCTGATCTCATGTCACCACTTCGTGAGGATCTTCCAAAACGACCACGTCTTGAGAACTTCTAGAATTTCCTCACGAGCATTGCTAGCTCCTGGCTCAGTTCTTCAGGGTTACCAAGGATGCTACCAGAATCTTCACCTTCAGATTCAGACACTGTCTTGGCCTTCAGAGCTCGTTATCTGCCATAACTTGGTCCATAGAGATCTCTCTTCTCAGCAAGCTGGAACTCATGAGTGTTTAGTCTCTCGAGGATATCAGCAGGATCAAGTGACTTATAGTCTCCACTTTCTTGTATCATCAATTCCAAAGTATCAAATGAGGAATCAAGCGATCTCAGCAATTTCTTCACCACCTCATGGTCGGTGATATCAGTGGCACCAAGTTCTTGAAGCTCATTTGATATGTCAGTGAGGCGATCAAGGGTTTGCTGAATATTCTCATTATCGAGTCTTTTGAAGCGGTTGAAGAGATTGCGAAGAACATCAACTCGAGAGTCACGCTGTGTTGAGACTCCTTCATTGACCTTGGACAACCCGTCCCAGATAAGCTTTGCTGTCTCCAAGGCACTCACTCCACCATACCACCCTTTGCTCAGATGGCCACAATGATGTTCTCCGCTTGAGAGTTGAGTTGCTTGAATCTCTTCACATCAGCAGCGTTGATGGTAGGAGTGACGGAGGGAACGCCATTTTCCACAACGTACCAGAGATCGTTGTCAATTGCCTCAAGTTGCATGAGCATCTTATTCTTCCAGTAGGGGTAGTCCGTCCCATTGAAGGTAGGACACCCAGCAGAAACCTTGATCATACCTGCGGTCGACATAACTAAAACTCCAGGTGGTTAAACCAAAATCACACAAAACAAGGGAGTACCTTGCTCTGATACCAATTGAAAGTGCATTAAGTCGACTAGAGGGGGGTGAATAGGCAATTTTTATGAATTCTTCACTCAGGGATTTCAGGGTGAGGAAATTCCTAAGAGAAGAACTACTTGTAGCGGAATAAGTACTCAGAAGTAAACATAACAGAGCATGAGCATGGTCTTCATGATGAAATGTAAACAAACACAGAGTACCAAAAGCGTAAACATAGGATAAACATAATGAAGACAAATAGACTGAAAAAATTGAGCTAAGGAACTAGAGAAAGTATTCAACCAAAGTCTTCAAACAGATATGAACAAGCACACAACACAGAAATGAGGAAATGGAAGGGTTGAGGAAATGGAACCAGTTAGCTCGGTGAAGACAATGATTTGGTAAACCAGTTCCAACTGCTGTGACAGTTGTACGTCTAGTTAGGGCGGCTAGGTATTTAAACCTGAGGACACCCAGTCCCGGACACCCAGTCCTGAACACGCAGCTCAGGACACTCAGTCCTCACTGTATTCCCCTTGAGCTAAGGTCACACAGACCTCGCCCAATCACTCGTGGTAAGTCTTCACGTGACTTCCAAACCTACACAAACTCAGCCACTCGGTGATCCACAATTTCATCTTGGATGCTCTAGACCATGATGCCTAGCCGTCCGGAAGATGCACAGTCTTCAAAGGTAACAAGCGTCACATCCATGCAGGATCAATCTCTTTAGTGATGCTCAATCACTTAGGGTTCGAAGGTGTTTGGGTTTCGGTTTTCCTCACTTGATGATTTTCGCTCAAACTCCTCAGAGGATGGGATGCTCTCAAATGACAAGTGTCAATTTCTCTCGGAGCAGCCAACCTGCTAGTGGTTGTAGGGGGCGGCTATTTATAGCCGAGGGAGCAGCCCGACATGATAAGACATAAATGCCCTTCAATGATATGACCGTTAGGTGGAAGGATATTTTGGGACAGCTGACGCGTAGCATAGCAACGGTCGGAAATTTGACTAACAAATTCCTCAGTTCTATCATGTACCTAACTTTTAGACAATTCACACTAGCGAATTCGTGACTCCTCAGATAGAACAAATTCCTCAGAGACCAGAAGAGCTTCGTCTCTGTCACTGAAGAAATTTGACTGAACTGTATGATATTTCCACTGGCTTCACTCGATGGGATTGGTAGGTGTAGGATTTTGAGTTGTGCATCACATGGAAATTTTTCCTTAGTATTTCCTCGACCCCCTTTAACAGTACGGTGTTTCCTATGAATCAAGAAAGAGAAAATGAAACTACGAAAACAAAAGTCTTCACGCTTCATGTTCCTCAAATGAATACCAAGTCTTCAGGATCACACCAATTTCTTCACTTTCAAGGTCTTCAGAAAGTCTTCAGTAATCCAAAGTCTTCAGTCAAAGAACTTCTTTTTTAAGGGTCGACTTTCTCTATAAATATCAAACTCCTCATAGACTTATAGACCTGTGTACACTCACAAACGCATCAGTCCCTTAACCTATAAGTCTTCAATACACCAAAGTCACTAAGGGGCACTAGATGCACTTACAGTATTCATTATCCTTTGTGATAAGAGATGATTTGTTCTATGTCAAGTAGTGTCGTATTCCAGAGACATCTTCTCGATCCCTGGGCTGGAATACGGGGCGTTCCGGTTTCTCTCAGCCGTGGTGCCACAGGCTTGGTATCAGAGCAGGTCTAGTTGTAGGACACCCTAGTCAGTGCGACCGGTTGAAATCGGTAGTATAGAGTCTCGCTTGTTTATTGCATTTGATTGTTGCATTTGTTTGTTGCATATCATGCATATAAACTTATTATTTACTCCCTCCGTTACTTTTTAGTCTGCATATAAGATTGGGTCAAAGTCAAACTTTGTAAAGTTTGACCAACTTTATAGAAAAATATATTAACATCTACAATACTAAAGCTATATGGTATGAAAGTTTATTTCATGATGCATCTAACAAGATTGCTTTTATATTATGAATCTTAATATATTTTCTATAAACTTAGTCAAAGTTAAGAAAGTTTGACTTTGACCAAATCTTATATGCATACTAAAAAGAAACGGAGGGAGTAGCTACTAACGGTTTATCTTGTGAGTGTAGCTGGCATCAGTTCAGATCCACTACAGCTCAGCCCCTGCATTTCTTCCAGTTTCTTTTCTTGCTCGTTCTTTGGTGTTTGCCATCATTTCTGTCCTAGCGGAGTGATGCCAAGTGATCCCGATATGGTTTGCAGAAAATGCTGCTCAAGTGTCGCATCGATATCCTTCTTTCAGCCTTACCTATTGTTTCGGTGGTAGACATGTTGCTACCCTAGATCATCCTTTTTATATTATCATGTTTGCAACCATTAATGGTCTTAGTCATCATAAAAAGTGCAATGCCAGCCGACTCGGTTTTCCTCGCTCTCCTTTCGTTGGATGAGTACGGATCCTTTCCGTCCGCTTGATAATAATGTGGTCATGACATTTGTGTCCAATTACATGGTTATGGAGTGCGTCCTCGCCTCCAAGCTAGTCCAGGTTGTTACCTGTCTAAGCCAGCACTTGTGTAACAATGTTTACACCAATTCTTCCACATATTTATCCGTCCTCGTGCACACCGTCACAGCATGTTATATCGTAGTACCGGAGATCCTGCAAGATTTATATGCTTAAGTAGGCATGCATATTGTGTGACTAGCAGTAATATGTGACATTGATTTGGTGTGAATTGATTGTTTGTGTGTCTTTGTTTAGTTGAGTTTTCTTTTGCTTCTTTCTTTTCGGGCCCTCGGTGTTACCTTATTTCCCCTCATGGAAATTTCACATCAATAGACACCAGACTCGAAGAAGCAATAAGGATTTTAAAAATTTGGAAGAAGCTCAAGTGAACATTATGGTCTGCTGATGCGGAGCATCCCACGTTCATCCCCATGTACACTCCAACTAGTCTCCAAGCCCCAAGGATACATAAGATGAGACCTCGACTATACACCATTGGACACAAGGTGAACTCACTCCTCTTCGAACCATGACTTTCCATATGTGAGACATGGCTACTACCTCAAATATATGTTCTATGCATGACTAGGAACAAAGAGGAAGACCATGGGCAAGACAGCGAGGACACAAAGTACAAGGAGATACCGAAGAAGCTCCAGCGAGCAGACGTCTGGCCTCCACCGGATGATCGGTGCCTGAAGCACAGCCAACGCCAGCTACAACACCTCCCAGCGAGCAGACGTCCAGCCCCCACCGGACGACCGGTAATATTAATGGAAGTCCGAAGACACCGGGAGTTTGGTGCCTCTTCACAGAACTTCTTCAGCGGACGTACCGTGACTAGCGGACGACCGGTCCCTCCTGAGCCACCGGACGACTGGTACCTACCTATGCACAGCCGGGCCTTTGGCCTTGTATCCCTCTCCCACTTACCCCTTCGTGGCTCTAGACTATATATACTCCTCCACCTCCTCCATTTGAGGGTTAGTGTTGTGATAGCTCATATTAGATATAGAGCCTCGCTCATCCACATCAGATCTACTCCATGAGAGAGACTGCGGCCCCTCTACGGAGAAGCTCCCCTTGGATTCAAGACCCCCTTTTGGGTGGCCCCATCAAGACCTCCTTTGGAGAAGAACCGGTTACAGTATATCATATCATGTTGATTGTGGATCATGTATCTCCTTTCGTGTTCATGGATCTAGCACATGTGTGATCATACTTGTTGGTTTTAGTGTTTCTCTTGTGTTTCCCCTCGTGTTTCCCCTCGTGTTCTTCATGTTCATCGCGGGATTTGCTCCTTTCGTGAAAGATCGTCCATCTAGGGTTCCACCCTAGATCATCTTGGTACCTAGAGCCATGTTGATCACGATTTCGGAGCCACCCCATTGTGTTTCTAGCCTTGTTTTTGTTGATTTTGTCCCAATTTCGAAAATCCCCACCAAAAATAGGCCCATTTTTTTGTGATTTGTTGGTGTGATGATGTTTTGTTGGATTTGATCCATGGATTATCTTGGTTTAAAGTGGATCTAGCATTTCCCCAAGTTTCCCATCTTTTATCCACGAAATCTCCTCAATTTTGACCCCAAAATCCCCAATTTCCGCCCAAAATCGCGTCCCGGATCTGAAATTTCACGTTGACCCCGACCCACCGGACGACCGCCACTTTACGGACGTCCGGAGCCCCAGGAACGACCGGACGTCCACAACCTTCCGAATGACTAGAACCCCAAACCCGAGCCAAATTAGCGGATTTTCGACCCGACTGACGTCCGGCGGCCGGACATCCATCCATTTACGGACGTCCATAACCTATAAAAACTGACTTCGGCTGATTCTTTTTTCGGCCATAACTAATTCAGCCGAACTCTGATTTGACGTTCTTTAGCTCGTTTTGAAGCTCTTGACATCCCCCTTCCCACAAAAATACTACCAACACCATTTGACTCCATCAAAGTTCTGGAACTTTGCCATCTTTGCCTAGGGCTTCCACCACATCATCCGCATTACCACCACCGACTTCCGCAACCTAACCCATCTTGATCCCCATTGCATATGTGGTTTCTTGAGTAGTGATTCGACTCTCCTAAGGTGTTTCGGCTACTTAGGGACGGTTGCTTCTTCATCAACCACCTCCACCACTACTGCATAGGCTTACCCACCATACACTTCTGCCACCCCAACTTAACCCAATTTTGTTTGAGTTGTGAGTTGTGTCTCCTGAGGTGTTTCGGCTATTTAGGGACGGTGACCTTCAACTCCGACTCACATAACCCCATAACCTCCACTTCCGCATTGCCTACTCGCATAACCCATCATTGCATTTCCATAATGCTATTGACCTTCCGCAAAACCACCACCACTTTCCGCTACCACTATTTGACATTTGTCATTTGAGATTTTGAGCTCGCGGTTTTTCCGTTTCCTAAGGTGTTTCGGTTACTTAGGGACGAGTATCCATCATATTTGTATCTACATCAAGAACACCACCAGTCATCATCACCACGAGTCATCTTTGACTTTGACCACTTCACCATCATCCGTTTGTGGCTTACAAACGAGAAACCCTCGATGGTAACCTCCATATCATCTTGGTATCTACATCAAGAACACCGCCACTCATCATCACCGCGAACGGTAACCTCCATATCATCTTGGTATCATGGTATCCCTCCATTGTATATTCCCTTGCCATTGAATTGATAACCCCTAGCCCATTTTGCGTCAATTGCCTATTGAGACTAGCCATTCGAGTATTGCCGGCAACGATACTTGTGCACATTACTGATCTACACCTTCCATTGCATACATACTATATCATATTGTGTAACGCCCCGTATGTAACTTGCCATATTTGTATTCCAACTCTTGCCATTCTCGGCACTAAGTTATCATATTCCCTCGTGGTTGGGTTTTGTCTTCGTTTTGCATTTTGTCCATGTCATGCATCTCATATCATGTCATCATGTGCATCGCATTTCAATACGTGCTCATCTCATGCATCTTAGCATTTTCCCTGTTGACCGTTTTGCATTCCGGCAATCCTACGTCCTCCGGTGTCCCCTTTGCCTCTTTTCGTGTGCGGGTGTTAAACGTTCTCCGATTGGACCGAGACTTGCCAAGCGGCCCTGTTATACTACCGGTAGACTGCCTGTCAAGTTTCGCACCATTTGGACTTCGTTTGACACTCCAACAGTTTACTGAGGAACCGTAAAGGCCTCGTGTGTGTTGCAGCCCAACACCCCTTTGAAGTGGCCCAAAACCCATCCAAACCCCGTCCATCCTCTTGACCGTTCGATCACGACCGCGTGGCCGAAAACCGCACTGCATTTGGAGTCTCCTAGCTCCTTCGATGTATAAATAGGCCTCCACCTCCGAAATTTTGGGCGAAACCCTAGATCACATCGCCCCCAATGCCACCGGACACGTCCGCCGTCACCGGACACCCGGGCCGCCGCATGCGGCCTATCACATGGCGCCACGTGGCCCGCTCCACTGCCTTCGCTGCGGGCCCGCCGCTGGCCCCCGAGGCCCGGTCGCCACGCGCCGCTCACACCGCTTCGCCCGCCGCCCGCGCGCCGCCCCGCCGCCATCGCCGCTCTATCGCGCCGCCCTGCGCCGGCCCCGCCGCCCGCGTGCCGACCGGTCGCCGACCGGCGCCGGCACGCCGCTCCCCGCCGTCACCGGCGACACCTCTGGCCAGATCCGGGCAGGAGCCGGTCGGATCCGTCGTTTCCTCGCCGTCCCCGGCCACCACTGCCTCAACGGAGTGCATGCGCCGCCGCCTCGGTTCGTGCGCCAGATCTGGTTACAGTAAAACCCTAGGTTGACTTCGGATTTTCCCTAAGTGCTTTTTCTGGTTATTTTCTTGGCATGTTCATCGCATCATAACTTTGCATCCGTAGCTCCGTTTTGGGCGTGTAATATATCAAATTGTTAGTCTGGATGTGCTCTTCATTTCATTCCATTGCACCATGCTTGTTTGAGTCCATCTTGATGCCCTAAATGCTGTTGCAAGAGTGCTATGTAATGTTAGTTTCTGTTTCTTATCAGATTATGGACATTTGTCATTTTTGCCATGATTAATGTGTGCCTCCTATGAACTTGAGCCCTAGATGTGTTTTGGGCTATGCCATGCCATATTTACAAGGGTGTATGCCATATATTTTTGTGATCAATGTGGTGACTAGCACAAGTATCCAAAGTAGCTCTCGTGGTGTTGCTGATTTCAGGGACTTAGAATTCTTCTAAGTCATTTCCCTGATGTTATTTTTATGCCATGTATTCATGTTGCTACAGAGTGATCCATGCCTCTTTTGAGCATGTTCAGTACAGATGATTTTGAGATATTGTTATGCTCTATCCATCCATGTCCTTTTTTGCAATTATGGAGTACCCTAGCATGACTCAATCTTGCTCTACTTTTGCTATAAAATGTTCCTTGCAGATTGTTTACGTGTTAATTAATTTTGCCAAGGTTGTTGTAGTTGATCCATGCATGCTATGAGAGTGTTCTTGCCATGGTTAGCTTATTGATGATGTCTTATTGCTGGGTGTATGCTTAGTTTGTCATGCAATGCCTTGTGGTGAGTGCATCGAGCTCGCAAACATGCCTACGTAACTCTGTTTTTGCCATGTCCAGTTTCTACTAAGTCTGAATCTGTTAACGAAACTTGCTATGTTTACATGGGTGCCATCATATCTTATGATCCCTTTTGGATTATGGTCAGTATGGGACTTTTGTTATTTGCTTTGAGTAGTTTCATGCCATGCCTTGCTTTGCCATGATATGTTCCTGTAGCATGTTGATAACTTGCTCTAAACATTGCTTCCTGATGTTAAATCCTGACATGTTGTTATTTTCACTAAGTCTGTGAACCTGATATCTTTTGCACTTTTGCCATGCTTGTTTGAACCTGCTATTGTATGATTTAGCCGTAGCTCAGTGTTCACCTTTTGTCAAGCATCTTGAGTGGATCACTGCCATGTGCTTTGTTGCTATGTTAGAGTGCAGCAGCTTAGCTTCTTGTTGCATTTTAGATGGCATCGTGCTGTTAATCGCAGAATAGTGCCTTTATTGTTTTGCTTGCCTTTTGCAAACCGTGCATCCGATTCTGGTGATCTTTATATCGATTTCGACTGAAATCAATTCATCTTTCCAGCGGAGCACCTGGTTTGCCAAGTTGAGGCCTGGTTCAATCTTTCCTTTCCGAAGCACGCATATGCATTGCATATTACCTCCCGCATATCATGCCATGTTTTGCATCATGTTGCTTGCGCATTGCACCGTGGTTGATTGTGGTTCCCTTTGCTTGTGTTCTTGCTTTGGGTAGAGCCAGGAGACGACTACATGATCGAGGAACCCATTGAGTACGCTTACGAGGATCAAGTTTACGTCAACTCAGGGAACTTTGCAGGCAAGATGACCATACCCACGAAATCACTTCTATCTTTGCTTGCTAGTTGCTCGCTCTTTTGCTATGCCTTTGCCGCGATACCTACCACATGATATATCATGCCTCCCATATTGCCATGTCAAACCTCTAACCCACCTTGTCCTAGCAAACCCTTGTTTGGCTATGCTACCGCTTTGCTCAGCCCCTCTTATAGCGTTGCTAGTTGCAGGTAAAGATTGGAGTTTGTTCCTTGTTGGAACATGATTATTGTTGGGATATCACTATTATATCTTGTTTACTTTAATGCACCTATATACTTGGTAAAGGGTGGAAGGCTGGCCTTATGTCTGGTGATTTTTTCCACTCTTGCTGCCCTAGTTTCCATCACACCGGTGTTATGTTCCTTGATTTCCTCACACGGTTGGGTTATAATGGGAACCCCTTGACAGTTTGCCTTGAATAAAACTCCTCCAGCAATGCCCAACCTTGGTTTTACCATTTTCCACCTAGCCTTTTTCCCTTGGGTTTCATGGACTCAAGGGTCATCTTTATTTTAACCCCCCCCGGGCCAGTGCTTCTCTAAGTATTGGTCCAACCTAGAGCACCGTGGAGGGCCGTCCCTTGGCAACTTGGGTTACGTTGGCTCCCGTATGCTTAGCTTATCTGGTGTGCCCTGAGAACGAGATATGTGCTACTCCTATCGGGATTTGTCAGCACAGCGGGTGGTCTTGCTGGTCTTGTTTTACCATTGTCGAGATGTCTTGTAACCGGGATTACGAGTCTGATCGGGCCGTCCTGGGAGAAGGAATATCCTTCGTTGACCATAAGAGCTTGTGATGGGCTAAGTTGGAACACCCCTGCAGGGATTTGAACTTTCGAAAGCCGTGCCCGCGGTTATGGGCAGATGGGAATTTGTTAATGTCTAGTTGTAGAAAACCTGAAACTTAATTTAATTAAAATGAATCAAGAGCGTGTGTAGCCGTGATGGTCTCTTTTCGGCAGAGTCTGGGAAGAGAACACGGTCTCGGGTTATGCTTGAACGTAAGTAGTTCTAAGATCACTTCTTGATCATAGATTCTTGACCGTGCTTTGGCCCTCTCTTCTCGCTCTCATTTGCGTATGTTAGCCACCATATATGCTAGTGCTTGCTGCAGCTCCACCTCATACCTTTTCCCTATTTATAAGCTTAAATAGTCTTGATCGCGAGGGTGTGAGATTGCTGAGTCCTCGGGACTCACAGATTACTTCCAAAACTAGATGCAGGTGCCGATGATGCTGTTCCAGGGGATGCGACTGAACTCAAGTGGGAGTTCGATGAGGACTCAGGACGTTCCTACGTTTCCTTTCCAGACGGTCAGTAGTGGAGCCTAGTTGGGCCGATCGGGGATCTTATGCATTTGGGGTTGTCTTTATTTTGGTTCCGTAGTCAGACCTTGATTGTATCTGGATGATGTAATGCTATATTTATGTGTTGTGTGAAGTGGCGATTGTAAGCCAACTCTGTACCTCTTTCTTATGCAGTACATGGGATGTGTAAAGATTACCCCTCTTGTGACATGCCTACAATGCGGTTATGCCTCTAAGTCGTGCTCCGACACGTGGGAGATATAGCCGCATCATGGGTGTTATAAGTTGGCAATCAGAGCCTTCCCGGACTTAGGAGCCCCCTGCTTGATCGAATCGCTGGCGTTGTTGTTTCTAGAAAAATGTTCTGAGTCTTTTAGGATTATATATATCGGAGAGTAGGATTCTTTTTACTCCTCAGCCCCTTCGTCGCTCTGGTGAGGCATCCTGACGTAGAGTTTTTACTCTTCTCTTCTCGGATTTCACAAAAAAAAATTTAGGATCACGCGGGTATCTTGGAATCATTCCGATGGTTTTGTGATGAGAACATTGTTCTTGGTGCCTCCTGACATTTAGGGGTTGTGGCAGTGTCCCGGGGAGTTGAGCTCCGAGGTGTTATTGTCACAATTTTATCGTTGCGATTCTGGAATACCTGAGTTTCGCCGACATCGAAAATCTCTTTTATGCAGTTGTTGGTGAGATAACCTCGATGCCACCTAGTACTGGGGCGGGAGTTCGGGAGTATTGCCATAACTCGTATAACGGATGCTTTTTGAAGGTTGAGGTAAATGATTTCCGAAGGTTTCTTGGTTATGTGTTGAAGGATGGATACAACTGGATGTAGGATTTGCTAGTTTTAGGTGAGATATTATGCTTCCCCTGTATCCCCAACACCTGATTGCATAACCGGAATGTTTCGGGAGTTTCATAGGTGGGAATTCATGTAGCTCTAGTATTTCTTCCGCAGATATTTGGTTCGTGATTGGGTAATCCTTACCAAGTATTTGTTCATGTCCGTACCTTGTTGTTTTATTCATCTACCTCTATCTAAGTGTCTTCTCAATTTATGGAAGTGTGATCATTTAATTTGGAATTCATTCGTTCATTCTTGTTCGAATGTTAAGGCTAAATGTTGCAATTTCGATCCATTTGATTCAGCTTGAATATATGTCTGTCAAGATGCTAACGGATGTCACCCTCTGTAGGATGGCTCCTCCAACGCATCAGAATCCGGAACCTCCACCACCACCTCCACCTCCGGAGGCATGGCAAGCTGTGATGGCCGCTACCAACGCCAACACGCAGCTGATTATGCAACTCTTGCAAGAGCGCAACCAAGGAAATCAAGGCAATGGCAACAATCAAACTCAGTTTGCTACCCTCAACCAGTTCCTCGCAAACCAGCAAAAGACCTTCAGTAACTGTGTCGAGGCCACAGACGCTGATGATTGGCTTGTGGATATCTACAAACATTTTGAGTGCAGCAACGTCAGGCCTGAGGACTTTGTCAAGTTTGCTTCATTCCAACTCAAAGACCAAGCTGCTGAGTGGTATCAGCAATACAAAGATTCGAGAGGAGGTCGTGTGATTACCTGGGATGATTTCCGCCAAGACTTCAGAGCTCACCACATTCCTCAGAGTGTTGTTGAGAGTAAGCGTGAGGAGTTCCGCAATCTGAAGCAAGGTAGCTTATCAGTTTACCAATACAACATCATGTTCCAGAAGCTTGCTCGCTTCGCCAAGCAAGACGTCCCTGACGAGAAGAGCATGATTTGTCAGTTCAGAGGTGGCCTCAGAGAAGATCTGCAACTAGCTATTGTGCTTTTTGAGCCGAAAATGTATGATGAATTCTATGGCACTAAAGCAAGAGGCTGCTCAGCTCAAGTGCGATGCTTCCAAGAAGAGAGTCAGGGATGCAACTCCTTTTTCTTCGTCAACTCAAGTGGCATCTAAGTAGCAAAAGTATTGGTTGCCTCCTCCTCCTCCATTCTGTCAGCCTTAGCAGCAGAAGAGCAAAGGTGGCAATGGATCTTCCCACCCACCCAACCCAGGCTTTCAGAACAAAGCTTTGTCTCATGCTCCAAGATCAAGTGCTCCGTATCACCGGCCGCTTTCTGAGGTTACGTGCAACAAGTGTCAGTAGAAAGGTCACTATGCAAACAAATGCTTCAACTAGAGGCATCTTCTGCCTCCTCCTCATGTGAGATCTGCTAGAAATGTAGTGGTCAAGCATAATCCCAAGTTTGCAAAGGTCAACACGGTAAACGCAGCTCAGGCAGAGGACTCTTCAGAAGTGATCATGGGTAACTTTCCAGTTAACTCTACTCCTGGAAAAGTCCTTTTTGATACTGGTGCATCGCATTGTTTCGTGTCAAGATCATTTGTTTCAAAGCATGACTTCATTTCGGAAATGTTGGGTAAACCTATGGGAGTGGTTTCTCTGGCCAAGTCTATGAGGGCGACCATGATGATACCGAATGTTTCTATCATGATGGGTGACTATAAGTTTTTGTCTTCTCCAATGGTCCTTGGTGACTCGGATATTGATCTAATTCTCGGCATGGACTGGCTTTCTAAGCACAAGGCTCAGCTTGATTGTGTTGCCAGGCAGATTCAATTGACACACTCGTCTAAGGATGTGATCGTCTTTGCCGCTCGTGATGGTACCATTCGACTGTTTTCTCTCAACGAGAAGGGAGAGTTGAATGCCATCTCTCAGATTCCAGTCGTTTGTGAATATCAAGACGTCTTTCCAGAAGAGCTTCTAGGAATGCCTCCTCACCGTCCAGTTGAATTCGTCATTGATCTTGAGCCTGGCACAGAACCTGTTTGCAAACGTCCTTACAAGCTTGGACCAGAAGAGTTGAAGGAGCTGAAGAAACAACTCAATATACAAGAGCGTATGGGTCTCATCCGACCAAGTTCTTCTCCTTGGGGTTGTGGTGTTCTTTTTGTCAAGAAGAAGGATGGCACGGACCGACTTTGTGTCAAGTACCGTCCATTGAACAAGAAGACCATAAAGAACAATTACCCACTTCCCAACATCAGTGAGCTATTCGAACAACTCAAAGGTGCTCAAGTATTCTCCAAGCTTGACCTCCATATGGGCTATCATCAGATTCGCATTCGTGATCAAGATATCCCCAAGACAGCGTTCAGAACAAGCTACACTGTCATGTCTTTCGGCCTTGTCAATGCTCCTCCAACATTCTTTCGCATGATGAACTTCATCTTCAACCCCTACACGAAGGACTTCGTCTTGGTCTATCTCGATGACATTTTGGTCTTTCACAAGAACAAGGAGGATCATGCCAAGCACTTGATATTGGTGCTGGACAAACTCAGAGAACATCAGTTCTATGCGAAGTTTTCAAAGTGCGAGTTTTGGCTCGATGAGGTTCTCTACCTTGGGCATATCATCTCGGCCAAGGGCATAGCTGTTAATCCTAAGAAGATGTCTGCAATTGTGAATTGGGAACCGCCTCAGAATGTGATGCAACTCCGCAGCTTCCTTGGGCTCGCAAGCTATTGTCGCAGGTTCGTTGAGAATTTCTCTAAGATCGCGAAGCCTCTTTCCAACCTCCTCTAGAAGCATGTGAAATATGTCTGGACGCCTGAATGTGACATCGCTTTCAACACACTCAAAGAGAAGTTAGTCACAACTCCAGTTCTGACTCCTCCTGATGAATCCAAACCATTTGAGGTTTTCTGTGATGCTTCCCTGCAAGGTCTCGGTGATGTGTTAATGCAAGAGAAGAAAGTTGTCGCCTATACCTCTCGCCAGTTGAAGCCCAACGAAAAGAACTACCCCACTCATGACCTCGAGTTGGCGGCAGTTGTCCATGCTCTTTTAACTTGGAGACATCTCTTGTTGGGAAGAAAAGTGGACATCTTCACTGATCATAAGAGCCTCAAGTACATCTTCACTCAGCCCAACCTCAACCTCAGGCAGACTCGTTGGGTCGAAATGATTCAAGAGTATAATCCGAGTATTGAATATACTCCAGGCAAGGCCAATGTAATTGCTGACACTTTGAGCAGGAAGGCTTACTGCAACAGTTTGATTCTCAAGCCTTACCAGCCAGAGCTTTGTGAAGCTTTCTGCAAACTTAATCTCCAAGTTGTTCCTGAAGGATTCCTTGCCAACCTCCAAGTCTCTCCTACTTTGGAAGATCAGATTCACGAGGCTCGACTTCTTGATGCTATGGTGAAGAAGGTGAAGATTGGGATTGCCAAGAGCCAACCCAAGTACAAGTGCTATCGCCTTGATGACAAAGATACTGTATTCTTCGAGGATCACATTGTTGTTCCTAAGGGTGACGTTCATAAAGTCATTATGAACAAAGCTCACAATTCACTCCTCTCTATTCATCCTGGAAGTACAAAGATGTACCATGACCTCAAGCAGTCGTATTGGTGGACTCGAATGAAGCGCGATATTGCTCAGTTCGTGAACGAATGTGATATCTGCAGAAGAGTGAAAGCAGAACACCAACGACTAGCTGGTCTCCTCCAACCTCTTGCCATTCCAGAATGGAAGTTTGACCATATTGAGATGGACTTCGTGACTGCATTTCCTAAGTCCAAGCGTGGCAATGATGCTATCCTTGTTGTCATCGACAAGCTCACTAAAGTGGCTCATTTTCTGCCTATCAAAGAATCTATCACATCAGCTCAGTTGGTAGAGCTATATACCTCCAGGATTGTCTCTTTGCACGACATTCCGCAGTTGATATCTTCATATCATGGAAGCATCTTCACTTCTAAGTTTTGGGATTCCTTCCAGAAGGCCATGGGCACCAGCATTTGGTTCAGCACATCCTTTCATCCTCAAACTAGTGGCCAAGTCGAGCGAGTCAATCAAATTCTTGAATATATGCTCAGGGCATGTGTCATTTCCTTCGGTATGAAGTGGGAAGATTGTCTTCCATATGACGAGTTCTCCTACAACAATAGCTTCCAAGCGAGATCGGGCAAGGCCCCATTCGAGATTTTCTATGGCAGAAAGTGTCGTACTCCTCTTAATTGGTCAGAGACTGGTGAATGCCAACTTCTTGGCAATGACTTGATCACAGAGGCTGAAGAAATGTGCAAAGTCATTCGTGAATATCTCAAAGCCGCGCAATCACGTCAGAAGAGTTACTATGATAGCAAGCATCATGACTTGGCTTTCGAGATCGGAGACCATGTCTACCTCCGCGTCTCTCCAATGAAAGGTACTCGTCTCTTTGGTATCAAAGGGAAGCTTGCCCCTAGTTACGTGGGTCCTTTCAAGATCGTTGGCAAAAGAGGCGATCTCGCCTATCAACTTGAGCTTCCAACCAACTTTGCAAACGTGCACGACATCTTTCACGTGTCTCAGCTTCGCAAGTGTTTCAGGACTCCTGACCGCACCATCAACTTCGAAGAGATTGATCGCCAAGAAGACCTGTCTTATCATGAGCACGCCGTTGCTATTCTTGAAGAAACTGAGCGCAAGAATCACAACAAGTATATCAGATTCCTGAAAGTGAAGTGGTCACATCATTTCGACCGTGAAGCCACCTGGGAACGCGAGGACCACCTCCGTTACGAATATTCGGAGTTTTTCCAGTCCTAGATCTCGGGACGAGATCCTTTCGTAGTGGTGGAGTGTTGTAACGCCCCGTATGTAACTTGCCATATTTGTATTCCAACTCTTGCCATTTTCGGCACTAAGTTATGATATTCCCTCGTGGTTGGGTTTTGTCTTCATTTTGCATTTTGTCCATGTCATTCATCTCATATCATGTCATCATGTGCATCGCATTTGCATACGTGCTTGTCTCATGCATCCGAGCATTTTCCCTGTTGTCCGTTTTGCATTCCAGCACTCCTACGCCCTCCGGTGTCCCCTTTTGCCTCTTTTCATGTGCGGGTGTTAAACGTTCTCGGATTGGACTGAGACTTGCCAAGTGGCCTTGTTATACTACTGGTAGACTGCCTGTCAAGTTTCGCGCCATTTGGACTTCGTTTGATACTCCAACGGTTTACTGAGGAACCGTAAAGGCCTCATGTGTGTTGTAGACCAACACCCCTCCAAAGTGGCCCAAAACCCATCCATCCTCTCGGCCGTTCGATCATGATCGCGTGGCCGAAAACCACACTCCATTTGGAGTCTCCTAGCTCCTTCTATGTATAAATAGGCCTCCCCCTCCGAAATTTCGGGCGAAACCCTAGATCACATCGCCCCCAACACCACCAGACACGTCAACCGTCACCGGACACCCGGGCCGCCTCCCGCGGCCTATCATAGCGCGCCATGCGGCCCGCTCCACCGCCTCCGCCGCCGGCCCGCAGCGGGCCCCCGAGGCCCGGTCGCCGCGCGCCGCCCGCACCGCTTCGCCCGCCGCCCGCGCGCCGCCCCGCCGCCATCGCCGCGCCGCCTTGCGCCGGCCCCGCCGCCCGCGCACCACCCGTGCGCCGCCCCGTCGCCGACCGGCGCCGCCACGCTGCTCCCCGCAGTCGCCGGCGACACCTCCGGCCAGATCCGGGCAGGAGCCGGCTGGATCTGCCGTTTCCTCGTCGTCCTCGGCCACCACCGCCTCACCGGAGTGCGTGCGCCGCCGCCTCGGTTCGTGCGCTAGATCTAGCTACAGTAAAACCCTAGGTTGACTTCGGATTTTCCCCAAGTCCTTTTTCTGGTTATTTTCTTGGCATGTTCATTGCATCATAACTTTGCATCCATAGCTCTGTTTTGGGCGTGTAATATATCAAATTGTTCGTCTGGATGTGCTCTTCATTTCATTCCATTGCACTATGCTTGTTTGAGTCCATCTTTATGCCCTAAATGCTGTTGCAAGAGTGCTATGTAATGGTAGTTTCTGTTTCTTATCAGATTATGGACATTTGTCATTTTTTCCATGATTAATGTGTGTCTCATATGAACTTGAGCCCTACATGTGTCTTGGGCTATGTCATGCCATCTTTACAGGGGTGTATGCCATATATTTTTGTGATCAATGTGGTGACTGGCATAAGCATGCAAAGTAGCTCTCGTGATGTTGCTGATTTCAGGGACTTAGAATTCTTCCAAGTCATTTCCCTGATGTTATTTTTATGCCATGTATTCATGTTGCTACAGAGTCATCCATGCCTCTTTTGAGCATGTTCAGTATGGATGATTTGGAGATATTTTTATGCTCTAACATCCATGGCTTTGTTTGCAATTATGGAGTACCCTAGCATTACTCAATCTTGCTCTACTTTTGCTATAAAATGTTCCTGGCAGATTGTTTACGTGTTAATCAATTTTGCCAAGGTTGTTGTAGTTGATCCATGCATTCTATGAGAGTGTTCTTGCCATGGTCAGCTTATTGATCATGTATTCTTGCTGGGTGTATGCTTAGTTTGTCATGAAATGCCTTGTGGTGAGTGCATCGAGCTCGCAAACATGCCTACGTAACTCTGTTTTTGCCATGTCCAGTTTTCTACTAAGTCTGAATCTATTAACGAAACTTGTTATGTTTACATGGGTCCCATCATATCTTATGATCCCTTTTGGATTATGGTCAGTATGGAACTTTTGTTATTTGCTTTGAGTAGTTTCATGCCATTCCTTGCTTTGCCATGATATGTTCCTGTAGCATGTTGATAACTTGCTCTAAACATTGCTTCCTGATGTTAAATCCTGACATGTTGTTATTTTCACTAAGTCTGTGAACCTGATATCTTTTGCACTTTTGCCATGCTTGTTTGAACCTGCTATTGTGTGATTTAGCCATAGCTTAGTGTTCATCTTTTGTCAAGCATCTTGAGTGGATCACTGCCATGTGCTTTGTTGCTATGTTAGAGTGCAGTAGCTTAGTTTCTTGTTGCGTTTTAGATGACATCGTGCTGTTAATCGCAGAATAGTGCCTTTATTGTTTTGCTTGCCTTTTGCAAACCATGGATCCAATTCCGGTGATCTTTATATCGATTTTGACCGAAATCAACTCATCTTTCTAGCGGCGCTCTTTGTTTGCCAAGTTGAGGCCTGTTCAATCTTTCCTTTCCGAAGCACGCATATGTATTGCATATTACCTCCCGCATATCATGCCATGTTTTGCGTCATGTTGCTTGCGCATTGCACCGTGGTTGATTGTGGTTCCCTTTGCTTGTGTTCTTGCTTTGGGTAGAGCCGGGAGACGAGTACGTGATGGAGGAACCCGTTGAGTACGCTTACGAGGATCAAGTTTACGTCAACTCGGAGAACTTTGCAGGCAAGACGACCATACCCTCGAAATCACTTCTATCTTTGCTTGCTAGTTGCTCGCTCTTTTGCTATGCCTTTACAATGATGCCTACCACATCCTATATGATGCCTCCCATATTGCCATGTCAAACCTCTAACCCACCTTGTCCTAGCAAACCCTTCTTTGGATATGTTACCGCTTTGCTCAGCCCCTCTTATAGCGTTGCTAGTTGCAGGTGAAGATTGGAGTTTGTTCCTTGTTGGAACATGATTATTGTTGGGATATCATTATTATATCTTGTTTACTTTAATGCACCTATATACTTGGTAAAGGGTGGAAGGCTCGGCCTTATGCCTGGTGATTTGTTCCACTCTTGCCGCCCTAGTTTCTGTCAAACCGGTGTTATGTTCCTTGATTTTGTGTTCCTTACGCGGTTGGGTTATAATGGGAACCCCTTGATAGTTCGCCTTGAATAAAACACCTCCAGCAAGGCCCAACCTTGGTTTTACCATTCGCCACCTAGCCTTTTCCCTTGGGTTTCGTGGACTCAAGGGTCGTCTTTATTTTAACCCCCCCGGGCCAGTGCTTCTCTAAGTGTTGGTCCAACCTAGAGCACCGTGTGGGGCCGTCCCTTGGCAACTTGGGTTACGTTGGCTCCCGTACGCTTAGCTTATCCGGTGTGCCCTGAGAACGAGATATGTGCAGCTCCTATCGGGCTTTGTCGGCACAGTGATACGTCTCCAACGTATCTATACTTTTTGATTGCTCCATGCTATATTATCTACTATTTTGGACTATATTGGGCTTTATTTTCCAATTTTATATTATTTTTGGGACTAACCTATTAACCGGAGGCCCAGCCCAGAATTGCTGTTTTTTTGCCTATTTCAGTGTTTCGGAGAAACAGAATATCCAACAGAGTCCAAACGGAATAAAATCTTCGGGAACATGATTTTCTCACCGAACGTGATCCAGGAGACTTGGACCCTATGCCAAGGAACAAAAGAGGAGGTCACGAGGGTGGGGGGCTCCCCCCTAGGGCGCGCCTCCCTGCCTCATGGCCCCCTCGATGCTCCACCGACGTACTCCTTCCTCCTATATATACACAAGTACCCCCAAACGATCAGACAGGAGGCAAAAACCTAATTCCACCGCCGCAACTTTCTGTATCCACGAGATCCCATCTTGGGACCTGTTCCGGAGCTTCACCGGAAGAGGGCCATCATCACGGAGGGCTTCTACATCATCATAGCCCTTCCGATGAAGTGTGAGTAGTTTACCTCAGACCTTCCGGTCCATAGTTAGTAGCTAGATGGATTCTTCTCTCTCTTTGAATCTCAATACAAAGTTCTCCCCCTCTCTTGTGGAGATCTATTCGATGTAATCTTCTTTTTTTGCGGTGTGTTTGTTGAGACCGATGAATTGTGGGTTTATGATCAAGTCTATCTATGAATAATATTTGAATCTTCTCTGAATTCTTTTATGTATGATTGGTTATCTTTGCAAGTCTCTTCGAATTATCCGTTTGGTTTGGCCAACTAGATTGGTAGTTCTTGCCATGGGAGAAGTGCTTAGCTTTGGGTTCGATCTTGCGGTGTCCTTTCCCAGTGACAAAAGGGGCAGCAAGGCACGTATTGCATCGTTGCCATCGAGGATAAAGATGGGGTTTATTTCATATTTCATGAATTTATCTCTCTACATCATGTCATCTTGCTTAAGGCGTTACTCTGTTTTTAACTTAATACTCTAGATGCATGCTGGATAGCGGTCGATGAGTGGAGTAATAGTAGTAGATGCAGAATCGTTTCGATCTACTTGTCACGGACGTGATGCCTATATACATGATCATGCCTAGATATTCTCATAACTATGCTCAATTCTGTCAATTGCTCAACAGTAATTTGTTCACCCACCGTAGAATACTTATGCTCTTGAGAGAAGCCACTAGTGAAACCTATGGCCCCCGGGTCTATTCTCATCATATCAATCTCCATCACTTTAATCTTGCTTTGCTTTTTTACTTTGCCTTTACTTTTTACTTTGCATCTTTATACCAAAAATACCAAAAATATTATATCTATCAGATCTCACTCTCGTAAGTGACCGTGAAGGGATTGACAACCCCTAATCGCGTTGGTTGCGAGTAGCTATCGTTTTGTGCAGGTACGAGGGACTTGAGCGTGGCCTCCTACTGGATTGATACCTTGGTTCTCAAAAACTGAGGGAAATACTTACGCTACTCTGCTCCATCATCCCTTCCTCTTCGGGGAAAACCAACGCAAGCTCAAGATGTAGCAAGAAGGATTTCTGGCGCCGTTGCCGGGGAGTCTACGCAAAAAGTCAACATACCAAGTACCCATCACAATCCCTATCTCTCGCATTACATTATTTGCCATTTGCCTCTCGTTTTCCTCTCCCCCACTTCCCCCTTGCCGTTTTATTCGCCCTCTCTCTATCTATCCTCCCTCTCTATTTGCCTCTTTTTTCTGTTTGCTCTTGTTTGCTTGTGTGCTAGTTTGCTTGTTTGTCGCGATGGCTCAAGATACTACCAAATTGTGTGACTTCACCAATACCAATAATAATGATTTCCTTAGCACTCCGATTGCTCCTCTTACCGATGCTGAATCTTGTGAAATTAATGCTGCTTTGTTGAATCTTGTTATGAAAGATCAATTCGCCGGCCTTCCTAGTGAAGATGCCACTACTCATCTGAATAGCTTCGTTGATTTATGTGATATGCAAAAGAAAAAAGATGTCAATAATGATGTCGTTAAATTGAAGCTATTTCCTTTTTCGCTTAGAGATCGTGCTAAAGCTTGGTTTTCGTCTTTGCCTAAAAATAGTATTGATTCTTGGAACAAGTGCAAAGATGCTTTTATCTCTAAGTATTTCCCTCCCGCTAAGATCATCTCTCTTAGGAACGATATTATGAACTTTAAGCAACTTGATCATGAACATGTTGCACAAGCTTGGGAGAGAATGAAATTAATGATACGTAATTGCCCTACTCATGGTTTGAATTTGTGGATGATTATACAAAATTTTATGCCGGATTGAATTTTGCTTCTAGAAATCTTTTAGATTCGGCCGCGGGAGGCACTTTTATGGAAATCACTTTAGGAGATGCTACTAAACTCCTAGATAATATTATGGTTAATTATTCTCAATGGCATACTGAAAGATCTTCTAATAAAAAAGTGCATGCGATAGAAGAAATCAATGTTTTGAGTGGAAAGATGGATGAACTTATGAAATTATTTGCTACTAAGAGTGTTTCTTCTGATCCTAATGATATGCCTTTGTCTACTTTGATTGAGAATAACAATGAATCTATGGATGTGAATTTTGTTGGTAGGAATAATTTTGGTAACAACGCTTATAGAGGGAATTTTAATCCTAGGCCATATCCTAGTAATCCTTCTAATAATTATGGGAATTCCTACAACAACTCTTATGGAAATTATAATAAGATGCCCTCTGAATTTGAGAATAGTGTTAAAGAGTTTATGAATTCACAAAAGAATTTTAATGCTTTGCTTGAAGAGAAATTGCTTAAAGTTGATGATTTGGCTAGAAACGTTGATAGAATTTCTCTTGAGATTGATTCTTTAAAGCTTAGATCTATTCCTCCTAAGCATGATATCAATGAGTCTCTCAAAGCCATGAGAATTTCCATTGATGAGTGCAAGGAAAGAACCGCTAGGATGCGTGCTTCCAAAGATGCCTTTATTAAAGCGTGTTCTTCCAATTCCTATGAAAATCAAGATGAAGATCTAAAAGTTATTGATGTGTCCCCTATTAAATCTTTGTTTTGCAATATGAATCTTGATGAAACTGAATATGATCTTCCTTTACCTAGAAGGCGTTCTAAAAATTCGGAGTATTTAGATCTTAATGATGAAATTGATGAAAGTGGGATTGAAAGAAATAAAAATCTAGATGTTGCTAAACCCACTATATTGGATTTCAAGGAATTTAATTATGAAAGTTGCTCTTTAATTGATTGTATTTCCTTGTTGCAATCCGTGCTAAATTCTCCACATGCTTATAGTCAAAATAAAGCCTTCACCGAACATATTGTTGATGCCTTGATGCAATCTTATGAAGAAAAACTTGAGTTGAAAGTTTCTATCCCTAGAAAACTCTATGATGAGTGGGAACCAACTATTAAAATTAAAATTAAAGATCATGAGTTTTATGCTTTGTGTGATTTGGGTGCTAGTGTCTCTACTATTCCCAAGACTTTGTGTGATTTGCTAGATTTCCGTAATTTTGATGATTGCTCTCTAAACTTGCATCTTGCGGATTCCACTATTAAGAAACCTATGGGAAGGATTAATGATGTTCTTATTGTTGCAAATAGGAATTATGTGCCCGTAGATTTCATTGTTCTTGATATAGATTGCAATCCTTCTTGCCCTATTATTCTTGGTAGACCTTTCCTTAGAACGGTTGGTGCGATTATTGATATGAAGGAAGGGAATATTAGATTTCAATTTCCATTAAAAAAGGGCATGGAACACTTTCCAAGAAAGAAAATAAAATTACCATATGAAACTATCATGAGAGCCACTTATGGATTGCCTACCAAAGATGGCAATACCTAGATCTATCCTCGCTTTTATGCCTAGCTAGGGGCGTTAAACGATAGCGCTTGTTGGGAGGCAACCCAATTTTATTTTTATTCCTTGCTTTTTGCTCCTGTTTAGTAATAAATAAATTATTTAGCCTCTGTTTTGGTTGTGTTTTTTGTGTTTAATTAGTGTTTGTGCCAAGTAGAACCGTTGGGAAGACTTGGGGAAAGTCTTGTTGAACTTGCTGTAAAAAACAGAAACTTTAGCGCTCACGAGAACTGCTGTCATTTTTATTTGAAGAGTGCTATTTAGTTAATTATTTTTGAGATGATTAATAGATAAATTCCTCACGTCCAGCAATTTATTTTAGAATTTTTGGGGTTCCAGATCTTGCGCTAGCTACAGATTACTACAGACTGTTCTGTTTTTGACAGATTCTGTTTTTCGTGTGTTGTTTGCTTATTTTGATGAATCTATGGCTAGTAAAATAGTTTATAATCCATAGAGAAGTTGGAATACAGTAGGTTTAAAACCAATATAAATAAAGAATGAGTTCATTACAGTACCTTGAAGTGGTCTTTTGTTTTCTTTCGCTAACGGAGCTCACGAGTTTTCTATTTTAAGTTTTGTGTTGTGAAGTTTTCAAGTTTTGGGTGAATTCTTTTGATGGACTATGGAACAAGGAGTGGCAAGAGCCTAAGCTTGGGGATGCCCATGGCACCCCCAAGATAATCCAAGGACACCAAAAATTCAAAGCTTGGGGATGCCCCGGAAGGCATCCCCTCTTTCGTCCACTTCCATCGGTAATTTACTTGGAGCTATATTTTTATTCACCAACATGATATGTGTTTTGCTTGGAGCGTCTTGTATTATTTGTGTCTTTGTGTCTTAGTATGCCACAATCATCCTTGCTGTACACACCTTTTGAGAGAGCCATACATGAATTAAAATTTGATAGAATACTCTATGTGCTTCACTTATATCTTTTGAGCTAAGTAGTTTTGCTCTATGTGCTTCACTTATATCTTTTGAGCGTTATAATTTTGCTCTTTGTGCTTCACTTAGATCTTTTAGATCATGGTGGTGGATTTGTTTTAAAGAAACTATTGATCTCTCATGCTTCACTTAAATTATTTTGAGAGTCTCTTAATAGCATGGTAATTTGCTTAATAATAATATGCTTGGTATTCAAGATTTGTGAAACTTTCTTTTGAGTGTGTTGAATACTAAGAAAAGATTGAAGCATGATAATTGTTTTGAGATATGGAGGTGATAATATTAAAGTCATGCTAGTTGAGTAGTTGTGAATTTAAAGAATACTTGTGTTAAAGTTTGTGATTCCCGTAGCATGCACGTATGGTGAACCGTTATGTGATGAAGTCGGAGCATGATTTATTTATTGATTGTCTTCCTTATGAGTGGCGGTCGGGGACGAGCGAGGGTCTTTTCCTACCAATCTATCCCCCTAGGAGCATGCGCGTAATACTTTGCTTTGATAACTTCTAGATTTTTGCAATAAGTATATGAGTTCTTTATGACTAATGTTGAGTCCATGGATTATACGCACTCTCACCCTTCCACCTTTGCTAGCCTCTCTAATACCGCGCACTTTTCGCCGGTACCATACACCTACCATATACCTTCCTCAAAACAGCCACCATACCTACCTATCATGGCATTTCCATAGATATTCCGAGATATATTGCCATGCAACTTTCCACCGTTTCGTTCATGACACATTCCATGATTGTCATATTGCATATCCCGGTACACCACCAGATGCATTCACATAGAGTCATATTTTGTTCTAAGTATCGAGTTGTAATTGCTGAGTTGTAAGAAAAATAAAAGTGTGATGATCATCATTATTAGAGCATTGTCCCAGTGAGGAAAGGATGATGGAGACTATGATTGCCCCATAAGTCGGGATGAGACTCCAGACGAAAAATAAAAATAATAATAAAAGAGGCCAAAGAAGCCCAAATAAAAAAGAAATAAAAGAGGCCATAAAAAAAGAGAAAAGGCCCAAATATATATATATATATATATATATATATAAATGATGAGAGAAAAAGAGAGAAGGGACAATGTTACTATCCTTTTACCACACTTGTGCTTCAAAGTAGCACCATGATCTTCATAGTAGAGAGTCTCTCATGTTATCACTTTCATATACTAGTGGGAATTTTACATTATAGAACTTGGCTTGTATATTCCAAAGATGGGCTTCCTCAAATTGCCCTAGGTCTTCATGAGCAAGCAAGTTGGATGCACACCCACTTAGTTTCTCTTTGAGCTTTCATATACTTATAGCTCTAGTGCATCTGTTGCATGGCAATCCCTACACACTCACATTGATATCTATTGATGGGCATCTCCATAGCCCGTTGATACGCCTAGTTGATGTGAGACTATCTTCTCCTTTTTGTCTTCTCCACAACCACCATTCTATTCCACCTATAGTGCTATATCCATGGCTCACGCTCATGTATTGCGTGAAGATTGAAAAAGTTTTGAAAAAGTTAGAGTATGAAACAATTGCTTGGCTTGTCATCGGGGTTGTGCATGATTTAAATACTTTGTGTGGTGAAGATAGAGCATAGCCAGACTATATGATTTTGTAGGGATAACTTTCTTTGGCCATGTTATTTTGAGAAGACATAATTGCTTTGTTAGTATGCTTGAAGTATTATGTATTTTTATGTCAATATAAACTTTTGTCTTGAATCTTTCGAATCTGAATATTCATATCACAATTAAGAAGATTTGCATTGAAATTATGCCAAGTAGCACTCCGCATCAAAAATTCTCTTTTTATCATTTACCTACTCGAGGACGAGCAGGAATTAAGCTTGGGGATGCCTGATACGTCTCCAACGTATCTATAATTTTTGATTGCTCCATGCTATATTATCTACTGTTTTGGACTATATTGGGCTTTATTTTCCACTTTTATATTATTTTTGGGACTAACCTATTAACCGGAGGCCCAGCCCAGAATTGCTGTTTTTTTGCCTATTTCAGTGTTTCGGAGAAACAGAATATCAAACGGAGTCCAAACGGAATAAAACCTTCGGGAACGTGATTTTCTCACCGAACGTGATCCAGGAGACTTGGACCCTACGCCAAGGAACAAAGAGGAGGTCACGAGGGTGGGGGGCGCCCCCCTAGGGCGCGCCCCCTGCCTCGTGGGTCCCTCGATGCTCCACCGACGTACTCCTTCCTCCTATATATACACACGTACCCCCAAACGATCAGGAGAGGAGCCAAAAACTTAATTCCACCGCCGCAACTTTCTGTATCCACGAGATCCCATCTTGGGGCCTGTTCCGGAGCTCCGCCGGAAGAGGGCCGTCATCACGGAGGGCTTCTACATCATCATAGCCTCTCCGATGAAGTGTGAGTAGTTTACCTCAGACCTTCGGGTCCATAGTTAGTAGCTAGATGGCTTCTTCTCTCTTTTGAATCTCAATACAAAGTTCTCCCCCTCTCTTGTGGAGATCTATTCGATGTAATCTTCTTTTTGCGGTGTGTTTGTTGAGACCGATGAATTGTGGGTTTATGATCAAGTCTATCTATGAATAATATTTGAATCTTCTCTGAATTCTTTTATGTATGATTGGTTATCTTTGCAAGTCTCTTCGAATTATCCGTTTGGTTTGGCCAACTAGATTGGTAGTTCTTGCCATGGGAGAAGTGCTTAGCTTTGGGTTCGATCTTGCGGTGTCCTTTCCCAGTGACAGAAGGGGCAGCAAGGCACGTATTGCATCGTTGCCATCGAGGATAACAAGATGGGGTTTATTTCATATTGCATGAATTTATCTCTCTACATCATGTCATCTTGCTTAAGGCGTTACTCTGTTTTTAACTTAATACTCTAGATGCATGCTGGATAGCGGTCGATGAGTGGAGTAATAGTAGTAGATGCAGAATCGTTTCGGTCTACTTGTCACGGACGTGATGCCTATATACATGATCATGCCTAGATATTCTCATAACTATGCTCAATTCTGTCAATTGCTCAACAGTAATTTGTTCACCCACCGTAGAATACTTATGCTCTTGAGGGAAGCCACTAGTGAAACCTATGGCCCCCGGGCCTATTCACATCATATCAATCTCCATCACTTTAATCTTGCTTTGCTTTTTTACTTTGCCTTTACTTTTTACTTTGCATCTTTATACCAAAAATACCAAAAATATTATATCTATCAGATCTCACTCTCGTAAGTGACCGTGAAGGGATTGACAACCCCTAATCGCGTTGGTTGCGAGTATCTATCGTTTTGTGCAGGTACGAGGGACTTGAGCGTGGCCTCCTACTGGATTGATACCTTGGTTCTCAAAAACTAAGGGAAATACTTACGCTACTCTACTGCATCATCCCTTCCTCTTCGGGTAAAACCAAGCAAGCTCAAGACATAGCACACAGCGGGTGGTCTTGCTGGTCTTGTTTTACCATTGTCGAGATGTCTTGTAACCGGGATTCTGAGTCTGATCGGGCCGTCCTGGGAGAAGGAATATGCTTCGTTGACCATGAGAGCTTGTGATGGGCTAATTTGGAACACCCCTGCGTGGATTTGAACTTTCGAAAGCCATGCCCGCGGTTATGTGCAGATGGGAATTTGTTAATGTCCGGTTGTAGAAAACCTGAAACTTAATTTAATTAAAATGAATCAACAGCGTGTGTAGCTGTGATGGTCTCTTTTCGGCGGAGTCCGGGAAGAGACACGGTCTCGGGTTATGCTTGAACGTAAGTAGTTCTAGGATCACTTTTTGATCATAGATTCTCGACCATGCTTTGGCCCTCTCTTCTCGCTCTCATTTGCGTATGTTAGCCACCATATATGCTAGTGCTTGCTGCAGCTCCACCTCATACCTTTTGCCTACCTATAAGCTTAAATAGTCTTGATCGCGAGGGTGTGAGATTGCTGAGTCCCCGTGTCTCACAGATTACTTCCAAAACTAGATGCAGGTGCCGATGATGCTGTTCCAGGGGATGCGACTGAACTCAAGTGGGAGTTCGATGAGGACTCAGGACGTTCCTACGTTTCCTTTCCAGATGATCAGTAGTGGAGCCCATTTGGGCTGATCGGGGATCTTATGCATTTGGGGTTGTCTTTATTTTGGTTCCGTAGTCGGACCTTGATTGTATCTGGATGATGTAATGCTATATTTATGTGTTGTGTGAAGTGGCGATTGTAAGCCAACTCTGTACCTCTTTCTTATGCAGTACATGGGATGTGTAAAGATTACCCCTCTTGCGACATGCCTACAATGCGGTTATGCCTCTAAGTCGTGCTCCGACACGTGGGAGATATAGCCGCATCGTGGGTGTTACATATTGGTATCATATCATCGCGTGTGCCTCAAGTTTGTTCCCGCATATACCCAATCATTATCTTGGTTTGTGCATTCCGCATTATGGCCATACACACAAAAAAAGAAAAAGAAAAAAAAGCTTGTAAGAAAAAGAGAGAGCAAAGAAGCTTGTAAGCAAGAGCCATAGCATCATACCACATTGCATATAAGATTGTCATATCCGATCATCTTGGATCATCGTGTGAGAAACACCGGAACACCATATATACATATCATACTTGGGATAGAAAGTTGATACATTTTGCATCTTATAGGTTGTGCACAAGTGTCGTATCCGCCTATTGAGCAATCGTGCTAGTGTCTGTCTTGAGTTGTGCAACACGTGCATTTTCCGTGGATTCCACATTTTGTGCTCATTCCTTGGTTGCATGATCCCATTTATCTATCCATGCGTGTTTCCGTGTGCCACCCATATTGCTATTGGTCTACTTGTTTCACTTGCGATTTTGTGATTCTCTTTCAACATTATTGACTCTTGCTAACATATTGCATCAATTTTTTTGTGCCACTATCCTCACCGAGCTCCACTATAAGCCTTACTTAGGTGTGAGAAATCGACAAGATCGGTACCAATTGTGCTATTTCCTTGTTACATCATTTAGTGATCATTGAGCCATTTTCAACATCCGGTCAAGGTACATTTGGTATAGTTCTTCTCTTTCTCCCACTCATATTTGCTCGAGTGTTGTGATGGATAGGAAAGGCATTTCATCTCCGGTCTTCCACAACAACGACGGCGTGAACAACTACATCACCAAAGCATCAATCTTTGATCTACAACAACAAATGCAAGGTGCACAATCAAGATTGCGAGAGCGCATCGAGAACCTCTCCAACGACATTCGTCACTCTGAAGCAAGCAAAAGGGACTACATCGACAACAAGTTTTCCACACAAAAAGAGGAGCAAGATGCAAGGATGGAGGAGATTCGGACTTTGTTGATCAACCGTTCGTCCCCTTCATGATCCTCAAGGCGATGGCGAGCAAGTCAATCATCTTCAAAGCGCCCAAACGATGCAAGCGCAAGTTGTCCATGTCCACATCTCCATGGCAACCACCATCACATTCGTGATCACATTGTCATGAAGGGCAAATCACCTCCAAGCATCATTTGCATGACGACGACGAACTCCATCGAGCTCAAGCACGACAACGACACCATCATCATGAAGATGCTCGCCAAGCGCAAACTTACAAGTCCCAACAAGCCCTACTTCACGCCATGTCCAAACTTCATTAGCACAAGAGAAGACTGCGAGACGAGCACCACCAAGACGGAGCTACAGCTACACCAACCACTTCGGCATCTTCGCCAAGTGTTATCAAGGCATCTTCGCCTTCGGACGTAAGACATCTTTGCGTACTTCCCATGAGTCCGCCTACATCAACATCTTCAACTACGACGCGACCACCGATGAGCGACGGCGACACTTCCATCTTCGCAATCCCCTCAAGAAAGATGGCTGAGCATGGGAAATTCCCTTCGGTCATGGAGATGAGCTACGAGGTGCCACATCATATGGGCCTCCTACAAAAAGATGGTGACAAGAAGGTCGAGCTAGGGCCATCCCCTTCGACCACGGTGACAAGCATGAACCTCTTCAACTACATGAAGACGGCGCCCCCAAAGGACTCATTCTCCGAGTCAAGCTACGAGACTACACATGATACCTTATCTTTGGTCTTAGAGGAGAGTGATGATGTGCCATCTTCAGCCTTCATCCGCGACTATGACTACGACATGATTGAGCATGGATACGTTTGCACGTACATCTCTCCGACACCCACATATCATGAGATGACCTAATTGCCATGTGAGGAGAGCCACCCCCCATGAGTGAGATGAGTGACTCCACCATATATGACATTGAGTGCATTTCCTATGAGAGGATGAGTGTGACCACCACTAGCCCCACACTTGAGAGCATGCCACACATCCGATGTGAGGTTGAGAGCCATTTGAGTGACTCAACCAACCATACGAGTGAGAGCATCCAAGAGGGAGTGAGTGAGCCAGACCACTTGGTGAGTGAGGTTGTTGACATTGCATGTGAGGCCACTATGATTTCTAACGGCATAACCTCTACTCCTAGTGTGTTTTCTTCTTTGGTTCTAGGTCTCCTACATAACTACATGCCTATCCTCGGCGAGTCCATACCTCTAATGGAGACGACGATGGCCATGGTGGACGATGTTACACCCCCACATGGTTCCATCAAGATGAAGATGACCATGCCTTCGTCTTCGACACCTCACCTACAACACATGAGCGATGCTCCAAAGGTAACATATGTGATGGTGGTTCTCTTGTCACACTATTGGACTATCTTACCAATGATTGCTTGCATGATGATGATCACCTTATGGATTCACCACATACTATGTCTTCTACAAGCTTAGACATGCCACCTATTTATGATGAATATGATGATGAGCATGTGGATTTGCCTAGTTGTGATGCCATGCTCCATGGGATGTCATGTGAAAATTCTATTGGTCACTTCATGTTTGACAATCCATTAAACTTGTCATATCCTATGAGTGAGATCTCCCATATTTCATCATTTCAATCTCAACATAGTAACTATGCATGCCCCATTAAAATAAATCCCATTTGCACTTATGGCATAGATGACAAGATGATGGTCATTGGATTTTGTTTTTCATGTGATGATATTGACATGCTTCCTTTACATGATTTTCACAATTCATCTATTATGTCATGCCATGACCACAATGTTCCAAATATGCATTGTTTTGGATGTTGTCTATATTCTCCGTGTGATGTTTCCATTAATGATCATGAGCAGACCCCCATAGTGTCCTCATACATTTTAGGAGATTTTGATGCATTCCATACTTTGCATGATTCCCATAATTGCTTGCACCATATGCATTCCATGAATAACAATGCTCTACATATTTCTAATGATGCATTACACAATTTGAGTCTCCATTATGCTATACATAACAACAAACCTATCATGATGGATAAAATGTTTCTATATCACGCATCTCATTTATTTAAGCATTAGATATTTTGTGCTAACCAACACAAGCACATGTGCATCATAATGGATGATGTGTACATCTACCATGCACACACAACCCTTTATCTTTGTCTTGTGTAGGTACTCATGTATACTCGTCAATCTCTCAATCCCAAGAGTTGACAAAACGAGCTCTTGAGAGCAACAATGACTTGGGATCTCGTGGACTACCCTTATCACCATTCCCTTCATGCAAGGACTACACGCATCTCTTTTAATTGGCTCTCACACGACTATGGGCTATATATCACTTGTTACCTTATGCCCATACATTAGTGTTCACTTTGCATGCTATGCCTATTTATATGACTTTGTCATGTAATTGTGACCCTTGCTTCCATCTACCCATGGTTCACCATTATGCTACTCCTATGTGTACTTGCATGCTTGGTGGAGATCCTTGTTTCTATTGCCATGTTTATCATGTGCCTCATGCTATTGTTGCTTGTTGTGTTGGGAGAGTCATGATGTCCCATTACTATTCACATATGGCCTCTCGCCAACATATTGATGATATTTTGCTCATATATTGACGTCATGCTTGCGATATGTCTTGTGCATTATTCATGCCTACTATTTGCACACATGACATGATTCCCATGATTCCCTCTAGTACATCACATCTTTGCAATACTAGCTCGCACCACTCGATCGCTATGATTGCTTGCTTTGTCGCATCACCCATGTTCCATTCTTACTTGCTTTCTTGGGTTGATGACATATATGTTCATGCCTCTCACTTGATTTGCCTTGATCATTGTATCTTGTCTCCAATAGTGTCATCTCTCATATACCCTTGCATTGAGTGCCAACTTGCTATGCTTATTGATCGTGGAGACTTGGACATATTACGTGTGATGCATGCTTCTTTGATTGAGCCTATTGTATTTGGTTGTTCTCGCATCATATGCCTCCATAATATGAAATGCTCCCCTGTCCTTTCTTATGATGAGCACGATGCATACACTTGTTGGGTATCTTACCACACAAATGATAGGTTTTGCACTTCCGCTAACCTCATTTGTTTTTCCGAGTGTTTGGCATGTGCTTTCGTTTTGAAAGATTCACAAGGTGGTACCACAACGAGACAACTTGGTCATGTGATGGCGTACACGATGCACGACACCAATATTTTCGACATTCTCATAAAGGTGACCTCCTTCCCTTTGAGCCATCGTCACATATGCATATTGGACGGGTCACTCTTTCATTGTTGTCTCCTTCTTGTTGTCTACATGATACATCTCACGAACGGAGGAGCGACATTTGAGATTGGCTCTATGGACCTTAAAATTGAGGAGCACTCGGACTTATTGGATGCACCTTCAAACCTCCACTCATGCCACAACATCGAGAATTGGTACACCAACACCTCCATATTTGTTGATTGTGCTCACACATGTCATGCTCGATGGACATATCATACACATGAAAAATTTGCATCTTATATATGCATGTATTGGCTCACATTATGATTGCCTTGTTGCATCTTGTATTCCCATGTCATCCATGATATACGAGCTTGTGCATTTCCTTAGCAAATTTGTTGTGATCTTCCTTGATGGCATATTCTTACATCATGATTATTTAGCCCACCATCAATTGCATGATCACATAGTCACATTGAGCACCAATTACCATGTTCATGCTTTTGATAAACCGTCCCATTATGACATCATTTTGCACAATGGTTGCATTGATCACATTCACAATACATCTGCGTGCACAATGAATGCTTTTGCTCCCATGAATGCTTTATATCTCATTCCATATCATCTTGCTAAGCTTCATGTGATTTGTCCCGAACAATCTTGCCTCACAGACTTATTCTTACATGATGGACACTTTGTGTGCACTAACCATTGTATTTCCGAGTGTCGTTTGTGTTTGATCTTTTTGCATGTATATTCCTCCGACGACACCTTCTAGTACTTGGATTGTGCCATGACTTCCACTTCATCCAACCACAAGTCTGTCCACGACAACCATTTCGATGGTGATGAGGATCATGATCCGAGGTCGGATCTTTCCCAAGGGGGGGGGGGGGGAGATGATGCGGAGCATCCCACGTTCATCCCCAGGTACACTCCGACTACTCTCCAAGCCCCAAGGATACATAAGGTGAGACCTCGACTATACAACATTAGACACAAGGTGAACTCACTCCTCTTTGAACCATTACTTTCCATATGTGAGACATGGCTACAACCTCAAATATATGTGCTATGCATGACTAGGAACAAAGAGGAAGACCACGGGCAAGACGGCGAGGACACCAAGTACAAGGAGCTGCCAAAGAAGCTCCAGCAAGCGGACGTCCGGCCTCCACCGGACGACCGACGCCTGAAGCACAGACAAGGCCAGCTACAGCACCCCGCAGCGAGCGGACGTCCGACCCCCACCGAAAAACTAGTAATATTAACGGAACACTGAAGACACCGGACGTCCAGTGCCTCTTCACAGAACATCTTCAGCGGACGTCCGACGACTAGCGAACGACCGGTCCCTCCCGAGCCACCGGACGACCGGTACCTGCCTGTGCGCAGCCGGGTCTTTGGCCTTGTATCCCTCTCCCAGTTACCCCTTTGTGGCTCTAGAGTATATATACTCCTCCACCTCCTCCATTTGAGGGTTAGCGTTGTGATAGCTCATATTAGAGATAGAGTCTCTCTCATCCACATCGGATCTACTACATGAGAAAGACCGCGGCCCCTCTACGGGGAAGATCCCCTTGGATTCAAGACCACCTTTTTGGTGGCCTCATCAAGAACTCCTTTGGAGAAGAACCGGTTACCGTGTATCGTCCCTTGTTGATCGTGGATCATGTATCTCCTTTTGTGTTCATGGATCTAGCACATGTGTGATCATACTTGTTGGTTTTAGTATTTCTCTTGTGTTTCCCCTCATGTTTCTCCTCGTGTTTCCCCTCATGTTCTTCCACATCATCTGCCCAGTCAACAACATTAATATTTGCTCAGGATACCAATGGTGTCTTGGATTGATTATTAGCATCAAGTCTACATCAGTACAAAATCATCACCGCAGTAACGATCAAGCCAGCAGAAAGACGAGTCAGTTGCAAGACCAATGGAATATTTTTAGTCAAAGGTATGGCTCATATACAATGTCTGTCTCAGCAATAAATGTGCTTGAAATATGTTATCATCCGAAAGAAAGCCAGAATGTGTTATGATCAAGGAAGATAGTCAGACAAATTTTCTCATGCAAGTAATCAACCGCAGAATATTATGGGTATGTGTATGGTGTTCAGTCTGCATATCACAAGTGTGAAGCTTTTGATATGAGGAACTCAGTCTTCCTCCACACACTATCGGAAGAAGCTTATGATGCAAGGATCCTCTATTTTTCTCAGTACGAAATACAGACAGATTCTGGTCCGAGATACCCAGTCTTTCTCAGCAACATACCTCAGTAAAAGCTTCTGACAGATGGGAGCGAACCTTTCCCAACAAGCAACCCGAGGAGAAGCATCTCAGATACAGAACCCAGGCTTCTCCAGCACGCTACCCAGACAAAAGCTTTGAGTAGAAGCTAACGAGTCTTTCTCATCAAGCTACTCAGATGGCTTCTCTCTTAAGCCACTTAGTCTGCGTCAGTACCGCACTACTGCACCCTCCTCAGAGATTATGCGGTGAGTTGGTAGTACCGCTGAAGAATCAGTTTCGCAACATTTTTGCTAGAAGCACAAATCAGTCAAGGCATAGATCTTCTTCCGAAATCTAGTGATCGGCTACATATCTTCCCACATATATGGTGAATGTATCCCCGAACATGCAAGTCACTTTGATAGCTTTCAACCCACGACACCTTGCCTTCTATAGTACGACACCGCATGGCGTATTCAGTATTGCTACAAGATATGACACAGTAAGTAGGCAGTATGTGATAGTGCAGTTCAAGGATTAGATTCGAAATAATTTTATCAGAGATACAATTCAGTCAAAGCACATGCCTACCGCAAGGATCGAATGTTTGGTGGCACATTCTTCTTACATATGGGGAGCGTGTATCCCCGGTCAGATCAGCCACTCATACGAGATACGACAATGATCAAGTAGATATACCTAAGAAAAGTAAGGATTCAACAACCTCGTGAGTCAGGCAAAGGAAGATGTGCAGAGATACATCTCATGTAATACAAGGATCGACAAGATCTGGAGATGACATCACAGAATCAACAACCTTGAGAATGGTCATCAAGGTCATTATTCCCGCAACTGACAAGGAGATCTCGTGAACTCTTGTCACCATCTCGCATGATGGGCCACCACAACGAGCTCTATACAACTACAAGCTCCGAGTATATGTCAGATATGTGCGGACCCAGGTCAGAAAAATAAGCACAAGGAATGATGCCAAAATGTTGCACTAGCTATATCTATGGTCGTATGAAGAATCAAGGACATTTGTGTTCAAGATATTTCAGCAAGGTATCCTGACAAAGAAAATCATGACCGGGAAAGGATGAGACTGACAGCAAAGGTATTATGATTTTTGCACGGCCATCATGGTCCGGATACCCAAGTCAGTTGGGGGGGTCATGTTTCCATATGGATCCACGAAGGCATACCCTCAAAGTCCTACTACGTTTTACAAGGATTTCATGTCCTGTTGACCCGCTTAAAATGGTTACTGTGGAATACCCAAGTCTGTTATGTCAGATCCAAGATTCCTTTGCAACCTCCATAGTTTGACTTCGGCGGTAGTGTTGAACCATCTCACAGCCCATTACCACATCTGGGTATACCGACAACATGGGTAAATCAAATCTCGAAGCATCAGCTCAAACTAGGTATATTCACTGGTGGAACCAAGTACCCGGACAACCTATCATAAAAAGTATTTTCCTGCGAGCATACCTGCCAGAATACCTGTCATACTATCTCAAGATGTTAATATTTGAGGTATGATATAGCTATAAGTCCACACCCTTGCATATTGCTCATGACAGAAGGCAGTCGATTCTTTGGTACATATCTCATGCTTGAGCCCAAGAAATAAATCAAGATAAATCAGTACCACCTGTGAGAAGTCAGATCCCGTTAGGAGAATGGCCATGATTCTAAGAATTTATTGAAACCGGAGGACATGCATTTGTTTAAGCAAGCCCCATGGCATAAGTAAAAATGTTTTCATGACAAAAGGAAAATTCATGCTCAACTCCATTGGATATCACCGCAGATATGAGAGAATCAATGTTAGCAAGGGGAATTGGTATATGAGCAAAAATCTGGTAGAATTTGGGAAAGGTGAAGGAAACCACCCTAGAGCAAGGTAAGTTGATCATCTGAAATTCTCAGGGGAACAATAAATAAAGGAAATGGATACCCGAGTTGGAAACGGTGTCCTCAAGTCATACTTGTTCCTTGAGCAACCAAATCTGGAGGACGAGATGTAACATCCCTGGCCTTGCTATGCACTTGGACTAGCTTGGTTGTTGCATCATGACTAAATTTCTTTTAAACTTGAAATGGGGATTGATCAAACCCTAGCACCAGAAAGAATTCAATAGGTTCAAATAAAATCTCTTTCAATGAACCCAAAATGCCCTTCAGAAAAGTTCATCATTTTTGAATTGGTACAGAACCTCTACCAGAAATGGTGCATATTTTTCTAGGTCATTCTAGATTTTTGAAATAATCCATATTGTATTTGAATTGGGGCATTTAAATTCTATAAATATTTTAAATGATCAAATTCTTATGAAATGATTTGAGCGCTATTGGAAATAATTCAAAATGTGCCCACAAGTTATTTCAGGATTTTTGGAAATGAATTAGTATTTTTACTAATTCAAAATAGAGGAATAAAATAGAAAATTAAAATAGAATAAAGGAGAGAGAGAGAAACCCACCTAGGCCTCACCTGTGCTGGCCCAGCCCACCTGGCCTGGTGTCAGTCATCCCTAACCTCTGCCAGTAGGCAGAAGCGGGAGAGCGCACGCGCGCGCGAGGTGCCATGCCTCCTCCTGCTTGCCACCGACCGCCTGGAGCTGGCTAGGGACGCCACGCACGTCCCAAAGCCCCACCTTCTCGCTCTCGTCCCCGTTCCCCGCCTCTCTCTCGCTCCGCACCTCGGACCGGAACGCGTCCGTCACCGCCACTCACTACCACCGTGCTCATCGGCCTCCCTCACCCTGCCACCGTGCCTAAAGGCTCCGCCTCATCGTCCTAGAGCTCTCTGCTAGCCCACACAAGCCAGAACGCCCTGCAGAGCTGCCCTTGGCGTCGTCTTCCTCTTCGGTGCCGTGGATCGCTGCCGTCAAATTCGTTGTCGTACGGCCTCACCCGAGCTCGCGAGCATCTCTTCGTGACCGTGGTGAGCCCCCGGTCATTCCCCCCTAACCCCGCCTCAGTTTGGTCGCCGTAGCCGTCACCCCCTTTCTTACCATAGCCGCCACCGCATGGGCTCGTCGCCTGCGAAGCCCCGGTGACCAATTGGTCCCGCGAGTGCGTCCCTTGCACTCGCAACATCCCGTAGAGCAAAACTAGCGCGACAGCCAGCAAGTTTGCAAGCCGCAGCGCTAACCCTGCACCCACCCGAGCTCCGGCCGCCGCCTCTCTCGCCACCGTTGTTGTTTCCTACCGCCCCGGCACCGCCCCCGATGCGCCTCATCGCGCCGCAGCTGTAGAGCCAAACCCCGCCTCAAACCGTGGGCCGTAGCGAAATCCCGACGACCTCCGCTGGGTTTTTGGTCGTCGCCGGCCTAACTCCGGCGACTGTTGAGGTGGCAGTGATTAGCTTAGGCTAATTACCTTGTTGGTTTAACACTAGGCCACTGACAGTGGACCCCAGTGCATGTTAATTAGTTTTGTTAGGTTTAATTAATCACTATTTAGCCACCCTGTCAATGACAGGTAGGACCCACACGTCAGGTTTGACCTAGACCGGGTCAGTTGACCTGCTGACCTCAGCCTGACGTAATGCTAACGTAGTAATTGGTTTCTGGAGTTTTAAATAAATCAAAAATGAATAATTTATTTCATAAAATGCCTAAAACTTCTAAAAATCATATGAAATCAACCGTAACTTCAAATGAAATAAGTTATATATGAAAAATTATCAGAAAAATCCAATCTATCCTTCTGTACTAGTTTCATGCATGATAAAGAAACTAAACCCTGCTGTTTAGATCAAAGCATGATAATGCATTATATGAGTTCATAACTTGAGTTTGAATTTGAACCCCTGGTCAGGTCCGATTCATCGGGGATGAATTGGAATGTGGTGAACATGTCATACTGTTGAGAGCTAAGTGTGTGAACATGATTTGGTAAAGGTAGTGGTGAGAGGCCATGTATGAGTACATGGTGGGTTGTCTCATTGAAGCCGTCCTCAAGAACTGAGTTCTATGTTTGTGATCCATGAACATCTACTACCACACGTTGGGCCATGAAATATGGCCCCGCTCGACTTATTAACCCCCTGTCCTCTATCGAGGAGTTGCAAGTAGCTTCTGGTGTTTGTAGTATGCTGGAGGCCGTGCGCACCACTGCCGAGAGGTGGGGTGTGATGCGGTAGGTGTTGGGGAATGTAGCAATAATTCAAAAAAAATCATACGTGTCACCAAGATAAATCTAGGAGATACTAGCAATGAGACAGAGGGAGTGCATCTTTATACCCTTGAAGATCACTAAGCGGAAGCATTACAAGAACGTGGTTGGTGGAGTCGTACACGCACCGATTCAGATCGCAGTCGATTCCGATCTAAGCGTCGAACAACGGCGCCTCCGCGTTCAACACACGTACAGTCCAGGGACGTATCCTCCTTCTTCATCCAGCAAGGGGAGAGGAGAAGTTGAGGGAAAGCTCCTGCAACACGACGGCGTGGTGGTGATGGAGCTTGTGGTTCTCCGGCAGGGCTTCGCCAAGCGCTACGGAGGAGGAGGAGGTGTAGGAGGGGGAGGGGATGCGCTAGGGGAAGGGTGCGGCTGCCCTCTCTCTCCATTACTATATATAAGGGAAGGGGGTGGAGGAGGTGCCCTAGGGTTCCCTAGGGGAGGGGCGGCGGCCACAGGGGAAACCCTCGATGGGTTTGGGCACCCCCACCCCTAGGAAACTTGCCCCCCAAGCTGGGAGGGGTGGCTGCCCTAGGGGAGGCGCCCCCATCTCTCCAGGTTACATGAGATGGGGTGTGAGAGGCGCTCAGCCCCTTAATGGTCTGATGTGCCCCCTTACCTTGGCCCATAAGCCCCCCCAACGCTTGTCGGGGCCTCCGCAACCCCTTTCGGACACGCTGGTCGTCACCTGGTTCCCCTGGAACAATTCCGGACTCCAATACCCTTCGTCCAATATATCGATCTTCACCTCCGGACCATTCCGGAACTCCTCGTCATGTCCGGGATCTCATTCGGGACTCCGAACAACCTACGGTAACCACATACTATTTCCCATAACAACTCTAGCTTCACCGAACCTTAAGTGTGTAGACCCTATGGGTTCGGGAATCATGCAGACATGACCGAGACATCTCTCCGGCCAATAACCAATAGCAGGATATGGATACCCATATTGGCTCCCACATGTTCCACGATGATCTCATCGGATGAACCACGATGTCGAGGATTCAATCAATCTCGTATGCAATTCTCTTTGTCTATCGGTATGTTACTTGCCCGAGATTCAATCGTCGGTATCTCTATACCTCGTTCAATCTTGTTACTGGCAAGTCTCTTTACTCATTCCGTATTGCATGATCCCGTGGCTAACTCCTTAGTCACATTGAGCTCATTATGATGATGCATTACCGAGTGGGCCCAGGGATACCTCTCCGTCATACGGAGTGACAAATCCCAGTCTCAATTCGTGCCAACCCAACAGACACTTTGATAGATACCTGTAGTGCACCTTTATAGCCACCTAGTTACATTGTGATGTTTGGTACACCCAAAGCATTCCTACGGTATCCAGGAGTTGCACAATCTCATGGTCTAAGGAAATGATACGTGACATTAGAAAAGCTTTAGCAAATGAACTACACGATCTTGTGCTACGCTTAAGATTGGGTCTTGTCCATCACATCATTCTCCCAATGATGTGATCCTGTTATCAATGACATCCAATGTCCATGGTCAGGAAACCACGACCATCTATTGATCAACGAGCTAGTCAACTAGAGGCTTACTAGGGACATATTACGATCTATGTATTCACACATGTATTACGGTTGCCGGTTAATACAATTATAGCATGAACAATAGACAATTATCATGAACATGGAAATATAATAATAATCATTTTATTATTGCCTCTAGGGCATATTTCCAGCAGTCTCCCACTTGCAGTAGAGTCAATAATCTAGTTCACATCGTTATGTGATTAACACTCATAGTTCACATCGCCATGTGACTAACACCCGAAGAGTTTACTAGAGTCAATAATCTAGTTCACATCGCCATGTGATTAACACCCAAGAGTTTACTAGAGTCAATAGTCTAGTTCACATCACCATGTGATTAACACTAAATGAGTTCTAGGGTTTGATCATGTTATGCTTACAAGAGAAGTGTCAGTCAACGGGTCTGCAACATTTAGATCCGTGTGTTCTTTGCAAATCTCGATTTCATATTGTAGATGTTGCTACTATGCTCCACTTGGAGCTATTACAAATGGTTGATCTACTATAATTATACGATTTACTACTCAGAGTCATCTGGATAGGTGTTAAAGCTTGCATTGACGTAACCCTTTACGCCGAACTCTTTATCACCTCCATAACCGAGAAACATTTCCTTATTCCTAAGGACAATTTTGAATGTCGTCCAATGATCCACTCCTGGATCACTCTTGTACCCCCTTGTCAGACACGTGGGAAGGCACATTGCGGTACACAGCATGGCATATCGTATAGAGCCTATGGATAAGGCATAGGGGATGAGTTTCATCCTTTCTCTTTCTTCTGGCGTGGTCGAGCTTCAAGTCTTAACTTCACACCTCACAACTCAGGCAAGAACTCCTTCTTTGATTGATCCATCTTGAACTCCTTCAGGATCATGTCAAGGTATTGCTCTGTGAAAGTCTTATCAGGCGTCTTGATCTATCTCTATAGATCTTGATACCCAACATGTAAGAAGTTTTACACAGGTCTTCCTTTGAAAAACTCCATTCAAACAACCCTTTATGCTTTCTAGAAATTCTACATCATTTCCGATCAATAATATGTCATCCATATATACCTATCAGAAATGTTGTAGTGCTCCCACTCAATTTCTTGCAAATACAAGTTTCTTGCAAACTTTGTATAAACCCAAATGCTTTGATCGCCTCATCAAAGCGTATGTTCCAACTCCGAGATGCTTGCTCCAGTACATAGAAGGATCGCTGGAGTTTGCATACCTTTTAGCATCCTTAGGATTGACAAAAACCCTTTGGTTGCATCACATACAACCTTTCCTCACGGAAACTGTCAAGGAAACTTTGTTTTGACATCCATCTGCCTGATTTCGTAAATGAAATTGCAGCAACTGCTAACATAGTTCTAGCAGAATTTAGCATCGCTATGATTGAGAGAGTCTCATCATAGTCAACTCCTTGAACTTGTCAGAAACTTCTTTGAGACAAGTCGAGCTTCACAAATGGTGACATTACCATCAGCGTCTGTCTTCTTAAAGATCCATTTATTCTCAATGGCTTGCCGTTCATCGGGCAAGTCCACCAAAGTCCATACTTTGTTCTCATACATGGATCCTATCTCGGATTTCATGGCTTCTAGCCATTTGTTGGAATCCGGGCCCACCATCGCTTCTTCATAGCTCATAGGTTCATCATTGTCCAACAACATGACCTTTAAGACAGGGTTACCACTGAGAAGTTGTACACACCCTCGTCGACCTACGAGGTTCAATAGTAATTTGATCTGAAGCTTCATGATCATCATCATTAGCTTTCTCTTCAACTGACATAGTTCCCACAGAAACATCTTTCTGTGTTGCGCTACTCTCTGGTTGAAGTGATGCATAAAAAACCTCATCAAGTTCTATCTTCCTCCCACTAAATTCTTTTGAGAGAAACTCTTTCTCGAGAAAGGACCTATTCTTAGCGACAAACACTTTGCCCTCGGATCTGAGATAGAAGGTATACCCAATCGTCTTGTTTTGGTATTATATGAAGATACAATTTTCCGCTTTGGGTTCAAGTTTTTCTAACCTAAGCCTATCAACATAAGCATCGCAGCCCCAAACCTTAAGAAACAACAACTTTGGTTTCTTGCCAAACCATTGTTCATATGGTGTCGTCTCCACGGACTTAGGTAGTGCCGTATTTAAAGTGAATGTAATTGTCTTTAATGCATAACCCCCAAAAATAGCGGTAGATTGGTAAGAGACATCATACACCATATCCAATAAGGTTCGATTACTATGTTCGGACACACCATCATGCTATGGTGTTCCAGGCGGCGTCAACTGTGAACGATTCCACCTTGTCTTTAGTGGTTGCCAAAATCATAACTCAGATACTTTTCCTTTGATCAGATCGAAGGAACTTGATCTTCTTGTTACGATGATTCTCAACTTAACTCTGAAATTGCTTGAAATTTTCAAACATTTCAGACTTATGCTTCATTAAGTAAATATACCCATATCTACTCAATTCACCGGTGAAGGTGAGAAAATAACGATATCCACCGCACACGTCAACACTCATCGGACCACACACATCAGCATGTATGATTTCCAACAAGTCACTTGCCCGTTCCATTGTTCCAAAAAATGGGGTTTTAGTCATCTTGCCAAAGAGGCATGGTTCACATGTGTCAAGTGATTCAAAATCAAGTGACTTCAAAAGTCCATTAGCATGGAGGTTCTTTCATGTGCTTTACACCAATATGACCTAAGCGGCAGTGCCACATGAAAGTGGTACTATCATTATCAACTCTACATCTTTTGGTATTAATGTTATGAACATGTGTATAACTACGACCGGGATTCAATAAACCATTCACATTGGGTGCATGACCATAGAAGGTATTATTCATGTAAACTAAATAACCATTATTCTCTGACTTAAATGATAACCGTATTGCAATAAACATGATCTAATCATGTTCATGCTCAACGAAGGTAGAGGGAGCGTGCGATGGTGATCACATCAACCTTGGAAACACTTCCAACACACATCGTCACCTCGCCCTTAGCTAGTCCCCGTTAATTCCGTAGCTTTCGTTTCGAGTTACCAATATTAGCAACTGAACTGATATCTAATACCCATGTGCTACTAGGAGTACTAGTAAGGTACCCATCAATAACACATATATCAAATATACTTTTGTTGATGTTGCCAGCCTTCTTATTACCAAATATTTGAGGCAGTTCTACTACCAGTGACTGTTCCCCTAATAGAAGCACTTCGTCTCTGGTTTGGGTTCTTGGGTTTCTTCACTGGAGCGGCAACTGGCTTGCAATTCATGAAGTTTCCCTTCTTGCCCTTGCCCTTGTTTGAAACCAGTGGTCTTGTTAACCATCAACACTTGATGCTCCTTCTTGATTTCTACCTTTACGGCCTTAAGCACGACTAACAGCTCTAGGATCAACTTCCCTGGCATGTTATAGTTCACCACGAAGCTCTAATTAGCTTGGTGATAGCGACTGGAGAACTTTTGTCAATCACTCTCTTATCTGGAAGATTAGCTCCCACTTGATTCAAATGATTGAAGTACCCAGACATTCTGAGCACATGCTCACTGACTGAGCTATTCTCCTACATCTTGTAGGCAAAGATCTTGTCAGAGGTCTCAATCTCTCAACACAGGCATGGGCCTGAAATACCAATTTTAGCTCTTCGAACATCTCATATGTTCTATGGCATTCAAAACGCTTTTGGAGCCCCGACTCTAAGCCGTAAAGCATGGCGCACTAAACTACCGGGTAGTCATCAGAACGTGTCAACCAGATGTTCACAACATCCACAGACGACACCAGAGGGGTTGGCACACCGAGCGGTGCATCAAGGACAGAAGCCTTCTGTATAGCAATGAGGACAATCCTCAAACTATGGCCCTATTCCACACAATTGCTTACAATATCTTTCAACTTAGTCTTTCTCTAGGAACATATTAAAACAAAGAGCTAAAGCGCGAGCTATTAATCCACAACATAATTTGCAAAGACAATTTATACTATGTTCATGATAATTAAGTTCATCTAATCAAAGTATTCAATGAACTCCCACTCAGATAAACATCCCTCTAGTCATCTAAGTGATACATGAGCCGAATCGACTAGGTCGTGTCCAATCATCACGTGAGACAGACTAGTCATCAACGGTGAACATCTCCATGTTGATCGTATCTACTATATGACTCATGTTCGACCTTTCGGTCTCTCGTGTTCCGAGACCATGTCTGTACATGCTAGGCTCGTCAAGTCAACCTAAGTGTTTTGCATGTGTAAATCTGGCTTACACCCGTTGTATTCGAACATTAGAATCTATCACACCCGATCATCACATGGTGCTTCGAAACAACGAGCCTTCGCAACGATGCATAGTTAGGGGGGCACATTCTTGAAATTTTAGTGAGGGAACTTCTAATTTATGCTACCGTCGTTCTAAGCAAATAAGATGTAAACTTGACAAACAACACATGCAAATCATAAAGTGACATGATATGGTCAATATCATCTTGCGCCTTTGATCTCCATCTTCGAGGCGCGCCATGAACACCATCGTCACCGGCATGACACCATGATCTCCATCATCATATCTTCATGAAGTTGCCTCGCCAACTATTACTTCCACTACTATGGCTAATGGTTAGCAATAAAGTAAAGTAATTACGTGGTGTTTTCATTGACACGCATGTCATAAATAAATTAAGACAACTCCTATGGCTCCTGTCGGTTGTCGTACTCATCGACATGCAAGTCATGATTCCTATTACAAGAACATGATCAATCTCATACATCACATATATCATTCATCAAATCCTTTTAGCCATATCACATCACATAGCATACCCTGCAAAAACAAGTTAGACGTCATCTAATTGTTGTTGCATGTTTTACGTGGCTGCTATGGGTTTCTAGCAAGAATGTTTCTTACCTACGCAAAAACCACAACGGTGATATGCCAATTGCTATTTACCCTTCATAAGGACCCTTTTCATCCAATCCGATCCGACTAGAGTGGGAGAGACAGACACCCGCCAGCCACCTTATGCATCAATTGCATGTCAGTCGGTGGAACCAGTCTCACGAAAGCGTACATGTAAGGTCGGTCCGGGCCGCTTCATCTGACAATGCCGTCGGATCAAGATAAGACTAGTAACGGAAAGCAAATTGAACAAATCATCGCCCACAACTGCTTTGTGTTCTACTCGTGCATAGAGTCTACGCATAGACCTAGCTCATGATGCCACTGTTGGGGAACGTAGCAATAATTCAAAAACTTTCCTATGTGTCACCAAGATCAATCTAGGAGATACTAGCAATGAGAGAGAGAGGGGTGCATCTTCATACCCTTGAAGATCGCTAAGCAGAAGCATTACAAGAACGCGGTTGGTGGAGTCGTACACGCAATGATTCAGATCGTGGTCGATTCCGATCTAAGAGCCGAACAACGGCGCCTCCGCGTTCAACACACGTATAACCTTGCGACGTCTCCTGCTTCTTGATCCAAAAAGGGGAGAGGAGAAGTTGAGGGAAAGCTCCGGCAGCATGACGGCGTGGTGGTGATGGAGCTTGTGGTTCTCCGGCAGGGCTTGGCCAAGCGCTACAGAGGAGGAGGAGGTGTAGGAGGGGGAGGGGCTGCGCTAGGGGAAGGGTGCGGCTGCCCTCTCTCTCCCTTACACTACTAGGGAAAACCCTAGCAGTAGCGCTGGTTTTGTGCTCACTAGTAGCGCGGGTAGGCGCGCTACTAATAAGGCGCTACAGCTATTGCTTAGCAGTAACGCGTACCCGCACGCGCTACTGCTAGGACAAATAGCTGCAGCGTTTGTTCACTCCCACACTACTGCTAATGTAACTACTGGCAGCGTGTTTTCTCTCCATCGCTACTAGTATTCTTTTTTTATTTTTTTATTTTTAGTGTATTTATGCGCCATCGTACAAATATTGATACAATACCAGTTATGAGCTTTACATCATTATGTCCAGAACAGTGTGTCAAATGAAGTTGGAGTAGGTTCAAGTGGAGGCAATATGTGGTGCATGTCAAAAGTATACTACTAATCCAAACTTGATCATATTGGACTAGTAGTACTTTCGATGTGCACCACATGTTGCCTCCACTTGAATCTAATGCGCCAGCACAAGCTATTTAATCATCATCATAGGCATTACCACCAATAGTATTTATTTAATCACCACTAACACTAGCTAATAATAATCATCATAGTCATTACCACCAACACTAGCTATTTTATCATCATAGTAATAGTGTAGCACATCATCATCCTCCAACTCATTTCTAGCTAGCTAATCACTCCTGCTGCTCTCTCTTAGGTAAAATAACATAAAACATGTGTAGCTCTCCTCCTTGATCAAGTTGGAGCATGCAGATGAACCTGTCTCCTAATCGTGGGTAGCACATCTGTTTGCTGCCCCTAGTACTTCTCTGCGCTTCTCCATCACACATTTGGTCCAGTCTTGCACTATTAAGCATCCGTCGCTAATCTTGAATGCACTAAAGTAATTTGTAGGATATCTTGGCCGTAAGCTAATAATACTTATGGTACCTTTAGTCTCGATCCCATAAGGCACAACATTCATCGGGAGTCCCTGTTGAAGAACATCGTATGGTAACATACTTAGCAATGAAGTTTAGCTTCAAAAATAATGTATGGAAAAGATGCACTGAGGACAAATAGTAAAAATCTTACCATCCTTCCTAAATATATGTGACCATAGTTCATTACAAACACTATTGGTCGCACATTTTCAGTACTAACATTTCTAAATGCAGGAAGAAAATTTGTCTTGACAGTATCAAGATCCTCAAGCCATGAAACATAATGACTTAGCTCCTCGCAGTTTAGTTCAGCCTCGGAACAGTAGTAGGTCCTGTCTACCAAGCGCTGGACATGTTTGCTTGCACCCAAATAAGCTGACAATACAAATTAGTTGTCAACTATTTTTGAATAAACAATATCAAAGACATAAATATGGTTGAGAAACTTACATAATGGTATAACTGGAGGCGTCTGCACATCGACCCAGATGTCGTTATTACCTTCAATATCATCTTCCAGATGAATATCAAAGATGATAACCATATCAGGCTCAAATGCATAAGTCTTGCATAGTGCCAGCCATGTTTTGCATCCAAAATAGGTGTAGTCCTCTGAATTGTATAATTTTGCGTGGAAAATATAACCATGCTCGGTCTTCAAGTAAACTTTCTTTTCCTCCATAGTACGACTGAAACCTATCTTATCCAATACAAAAACTCTTGCATGGCAGGGGATACGCTAGTAGAATTGTAAAAAAAAGACTTGTCATGCTTAATGTCATGCTTAAATTATAAGTTGAAGCAAATGAAGCAAATGTCATGCTTAATTACGAAAAAAGACTTGTCATTGTGACTTACTGTATCCACTTCGAAGTTCTCGTCCAGCTTGATGCTGAAGCGCCTATCATCATCTAGGAAGATTCCGTCACACAGGCCGCGCTCGTCTTCGCAGTATTTGCAAATACCGAACTCATTTTCGTCGTCAGACATTTCCTATGTTCATAGTTAAAACATTAATTGAAAATCAATCGAAGACAACTACCAGGATACTCAACACACAAATCCGGGGCACTCGATATTTCCTACATCTTCTGGCACAAGTCATGCCAAAATTCATGGAAAAATCCGGCATGACCTTTGCTAAAATAGGACATATCGAGCCCCTGAAATTTGCCGGAACGGAAATGAATCAACACTCCGGCAAAACATAGGCCACTCGGAGGTGTAACCTGCAAACATGACCGGCCACTTGGGCAAGCACATATCCTATTTGAGGAACACAAGATATATATTTCAAAATATCTTATAGGACTCAAAGGAACAAGAGATCCAGTGAGATCATGGCTCCAGTGAGATCCCTGGAGAACCTGACAAGTATTGGAGAACCTGTGCTCTAACGCAAACAAGTAGCGACGGACGTGCGCGTCCTCCTCACTGACACGGTGACGCACCACCTCTACGGGGTCCTCGAGCCTCTAGACCGTCACTGGCCCACGCGACCGCCACCAAAGAAGGTTCGGGTCAACGACAGGCTGGCTCCTCACCAACCTGCGCCCCCGGTAGGTAGCGCCTCCCAGTACCACCCCGGTGGAGCCCAGTCCCGGACATGGCCCATCTGGTCAAGCAGGTGTCGTCCTCCGCCGACTCGATGACGAGGATGCGGGATAGGCATCGTACACGTCGATGCGGGAAAAAATGCTTTAACTAAAAAAATAGCAACAAGTTCTTATTAACTAGTTCTATTAATTCAACTAGTTCTTATTAAAAATAAACTTACTATAAATAAAAATAAACTAGTACCTAATTAGTACCTAGTTCTTACTAACTAATTAGTACCTAGGAACTACTGCCCTAATTACCATCTAATTTGATGAAGCTAGGGGTGGAAAGTGGTAGAGGATATTCCAGTTATCCAACTATAAAGTGAAATAAGTGGTCAAATTTTACTCGTTTTATGATTCATCTTAGAAATTTGATTCATTTCCATGCTTACATGAACCCTAACTCATTTGAGCTGCATCCGCATCTGATTCGTTTCCACCCTTACATGAACCCTAACTAATTTGATGCAACTAAAATATAAAGAAACCCTAGGCAGAGGTAGGGGAGAGGGAGGAGCAGGCATGCTCACCTCGGGTGCCTGTGACGAGGGAGGGGCAGGCGGCGCCGAGGTCGAGGTCGGGGCTCAGGTGCGCAGCGGATGGCGGCATCGAGGTCGGGGTCGGGGGCGGTGTCTGGGGCGGCGTTGAGGTCGGGGGCGGGGGCGGCGTTGAATCTGGGGTCAGGGGCGGCGTAGAGGGTGTGCGGAGAGCGCGCGGCGGCTGACGAACAACAGCGGTGGCGAGAGTGGAGAGCTGGATTTGGGGGAAGTGGCCGTGCGGAAGGATGAACCCCATGGTTAAGTCAGAAGTAGCCGTAGCGCGTTCCAGAAAGCGCGCTACTGCTACGTTAGCTACAACGCGTTCTGGGATACACGCTACTGCTACTCCTTTCACTTTTCCCCTTTTTCATTTAGTTTTCTTCACATTTTTTTCCTTTCACCTTATTCTATTTCTTTCATTTTCAATTACCTTTCTATGTGCTTTCCATTTAATTCTATATCCTTTAGTAGTAGCGATTTTAGATTAAAATGCGCTGCTATGAAGAAAGTAGCGGTAGCGCGGTTCGATATAGGTCGCTACTACTATGTGTAGCCTATCGGCTAAGCTATGGGAATTTTAGTAGTAACATGTTTAGAACAAGACGCGCTACTGCTAAAACTTTATCTACAGCGCGGTTTGCATAGGCGTGCTACTGCTACTTAGCACCAGCGTGCTTCTTTGACCCGCGCTACTGCTAAAGTTCTGTGTATAAGTTTTTCCCTAGTAGTGTTACTATATATAGGGGAAAGGGGGTGGAGGAGGCACCCTAGGGTTCCCTAGGGGTGGGGCGGTGGCCATAGGGGAAACCCTAGATGGGTTTGGGCGCCCCACCCCTAGGAAACTTGCCCCCCAAGCCGGGAGGGGTGGCTGCCCTAGGGGAGGCACCCCCATCTCTCCAGGTTACATGAGGTGGTGTGCGAGGGGTGCTCAGCCCCTTAGTGGGATGATGTGCCCCTCCCCTTGGCCCATAAGGCCCTCCCAACGCTTGCCGAGGCCTCCGAAACCCCTTTCGGACACGCTGGTCGTCACCCGGTACCCCCGGAACAATTCCAAACTCCAATGCCCTTCGTCCAATATATCGATCTTCACCTCCGGACCATTCTGGAACTCTTTGTCACGTCCGAGATCTCATCAGGGACTCCGAACAACCTTCGGTAACCACATACTATTTCCCATAACAACTTTAGTGTCACCGAACCTTAAGTGTGTAGACCCTACGGGTTCGGGAACCATGTAGACATGACCGAGATATCTCTCCGGCCAATAACCAATAGCGGGATCTGGATACCCATATTAGCTCCCACATGTTCCACGATGATACCATCGGATGAACCACGATGTCGAGGATTCAATCAATCCCGTATGCAATTCCCCTTGTCTATCGGTATGTTACTTGCTCGAGATTTGATCGTCAGTATCTCTATACCTCGTTCAATCTAGTTATAGGAAAGTATGTTTACTCGTTTCGTAATGCATGATCCCGTGGCTAACTCCTTAGTCACATTGAGCTATTATGATGATGCATTATCGAGTGGGCCCAGAGATACCTCTCCGTCATACGGAGTGAGAAATCCCAGTCTCGATTCGTGCCAACCCAACAGACTCTTTCGGAGATACCCGTAGTGCACCTTTATAGCCACCCAGTTACGTTGTGACGTTTGGTACACCCAAAGCATTCCTATGGTATCCGGGAGTTGCACAGTCTCATGGTCTAAGGAAATGATACTTGACATTAGAAAAGCTTTAGCAAACGAACTACACAATCTTGTGCTACGCTTAAGATTGGGTCTTGTCCATCACATCATTCTCCCAATGATGTGATCCCGTTATCAACAACATCCAATATCCATGGTCAGGAAACCACGACTATCTATTGATCAACGAGCTAGTCAACTAGAGGCTTACTAGGGACATATTACGATCTATGTATTCACACATGTATTACGGTTTTCGGTTAATACAATTATAGAATGAACAATAGACAATTATCATGAACAAGGAAATATATTAATAACCATTCTATTATTGCCTCTAGGGCATATTTCCAATAGTAGGCATGTGGCATGGTGTATCGTGACGCCCGTTTGGTGCCTCAGGAACCCTGCACACATCGTTCGGGGCCTTAAGTGGAAACCTCGGCCGGACTCCCTTTGGATGGAACTTGAATAGGCGATAAACCTGGACTAGGGACTTGTGTGGTTAGTCAAGTCGTCTTCTACACCCACGTTGGCTTTCGCTTGAAGTCTGCCGAGCACATGTCGTGTGCAGACGCTAAGTGGTGGAAACATGTGTGAAGAAGTACACCTCTGCAGGGTTATAAATGATCGATTCGAATAGCTGCGTTCGCGGTAAAGGACCTCTGGGTTGCCTATATAGTTCATGGACAAGTGAAAGTGTATACTCTAAAATGCGCAAGATAAGCGTGAGTGCTATGGATGGCCTTCTTGTAGGGAGACGGGAGCGGATCCATAGTGGTGTATTGATATGGTGAATATGTGGACTCGTGTGTGCCACCTCAAAAGAGTTACTTGCAGTCATAGTTCAGGATAGCCACCGAGTCAAAGCTGGCTTGCTGCAGTCAAACTCCACCACCCCTTTATCGATATTGATGCATATGTAGCTACTTCTAATGTAAGTCTTGCTAGGTACATTTGTACTCACGTTTGCTTAATTTATGTTTTTGCAGAGAGACTTCAGTCTCACTAGTAGTTCCGCGTGGACTTCGACATTTAGCTTGTAACCTCAGCTTCGAGCTCGTACCTTGGGAGGGTCTTGTAGATAGTCAGGCTTCTCAGCCCTTTTCATTTGTAGTTGTCTGTACTCAGACATGTTATGCTTCCGTTGCCTGTATGCTTTGTATGCTGGGTCATCAGACCCGTGTTTGTAATACTTGGCTCCTCGGAGCCTATTGAATAATACTTTGAGTCATAGAGTTATGTTGTGATGCCATGTTGTATTTGCATATATCGAGCATATTGTGTGTATGATTTGAAATGCTTGGTATGTGTGGGATCCGACAACCTAGTTGTCTATTCTTGGTAGCCTCTCTTACCAGGAAATATCTCCTAGTGCTTCCACTGAGCCTTGGTAGCTTGCTACTACTCCGGAACACTTTGGCTGGCCGGCATGTGTCCTTCTTCGTTGCTGTGTCTGTCCCTTCGGGGAAATGTCACGCGTTGTTCCTTTAAGTCCTTGTAGCTTGCTACAACTTGGGTTCATACGTTGATGATCGACACGTTCGTTGCTGGGTCATGTGTGCATGTCCCTGTCAGTTAGCGCCACCTTGGGTTTATGACTAGTCATGTCGGCCCGGGTTCTTTGTCATATGGATGCTAGCGGCACTATCATATACGTGAGCCAAAAGGCGCAAATGGTCCCAGGCCAGTTAAGGTGGAACCTGTGGGAATACCGTACGTGAGGCCGCAAAGGTATATGATATGTTACATGCTAGATCGGTGTGACTATCGGGGTCCTGACAGCTTTTGTATCAGAGCCTGACTGCCTGTAGGATTAGCAAGCCAAACTGGTCGAAGTTGAGTCTAGAAATGCTGTAGTTACATAAGGGAATTGATTGTGGAAAGGAACGTAAGGCTCTTTTTACTCCTTTACCTTATGCCTTCTGATCCGAGTCACCCTCCTCTTTTATTAGGGGATTAAGAACTAGGCTTCTCATCTTTCTATCAGGATCACATGTTACTAATTCGTAGACTTAAATGATTGTTGGATTCAAGCCTCAGTTTAGTGCTCGCTACTTCCGTGTGTTCATAGATGGCCTCAGAACCTTGATATTGTGATGTTGAGCGGTTATGTCAGCATTTTGCACGATGTCTCAAAACTTTTGCGCATTTACAACTGTTTTGGTGTCCGAGTCATCACAGGTTTCTAAGTAGTCTGATGCACTTGAAAATCATTCCTCCATGCTCCCGATGTTCCTTTGGGTCAGATTAACCACACTAACTAGTGTGTTGAGGTACTCTATTGCCTCGACATATGCATTGAGGAACTCGGATTAACCACACTAACTAATCGATTATGACCCTAGGTGTCTTAGGGAGTCACCTAGTAATCTAGCCATGTTTTGTGTTCCCAGTGTGATGATTCTAGCTATCATTCTCGAAAGCATCCCATGATGCCATTTAGTTCGTAGGCATTCCATTTGCGGGTTCTTGAACCGGAGATTCACCCTACGCATTCATGGTGGTAGTGTTTGCTAGTTCCTTTAGGATATTAGTAACTTTGCGATAGTCCTCGAGGTCCATGGTATTCCCTTGTTCAAAATACCATGAACTGCATATGGTAGAAGTTCTTTTGAACCAAAAGATCGCAATCAAAGTGATCTTGATGAGTTCTCCGTTATATTGTGAATCTGCCAGTTCTACCGTTGTGCATGGGTTATTTGGAAGAAATGTTGAGCTTTACTCGACATACTAATCTATGCATCCACAACTCAGAAAACCATATGTTCCTTTGAGTTGTCTCTCTTTAGTTGTATTCTGACCTCTTTGTATCAATTGATAGTCAGGAGTAGTAGTGCATCCGTGTTCGTCGAAGTCTAAACTTCTTGTAGTCCATCGAGCCATTCTATTCTGAAATGACTAGGAGAAACAAACTCCAATACCTTGTCCATTTCTAGGATTGTGTCAAAGCAGTTGTATTCCGTAGATCAAAATGCCAATCCAGCTTTTGTTCTGTTCTACCCTGGAGTATTACCCTCTTCATGTCAAGAATGTCATAGGAATTGCACACCATCTTATGAATTCTTGGTGCAGTGATACTTCTCGCCATCATTATTCATTCGTTGGTCTCCGTGTTGTTGTGACCGGAATGCCGACAAGTGAACTGTGACGTGTGAAATCAATATTCCTAGCAACTGTGTTGCTTGGTAGTTAATGGACATTAATATCATTCTTAGTGTGTTGGTTATTGGATAACTATTCTAAGATTGATTGTGTTACCTAGTCCATTTTCTTGGTGCACCCTTAGGTCAATGAGTTTGGACTATGTTAATTCCTTGCTCTATTGATCATATCGTCTTGCCGTGAATAGCAAGATTGCTCTCGAGCTTAGTAACATATCAGTGGTTTGTGATTTTCCGAATATCTTCTCGCAAGTATCACCAGGTTGTCCCCTGACTGTTATGTTGAGCTCGTGATCAAGTTGGTTTTCTTGTAAACCACCCTTTCTCCAAGAATCTATGTCGGATACCCTGAGCTAGTTGGCTAAGCTAAACAACAACTTGGAGAATTGGAATATAAAAGCTTACCTGACTTAGTTCATCCCTAAGGGATATCTTTTGTGTGTGTGTGTGTTGAAGAAAGATGATATCTTCATCGATTGACCTCTGTGTTCAGTTATTGGATTTATTGTCTTAACCAATACTTTGATTTGAGTATGGGCTATCGTCAAATCAATTCGGAATCAACAATGTTCGTAATGTTGTCTTACTCGTGCTGATTCCTCGAGCATACACCGTTATATCTTTTGGGTCTGGCCAATTCTATCACCATGTTCAGTTAATTGTGGAATTCCACCTATATGGAAGCCTGGATGGATTGTTGTTGAGCCCATCAGCAACATTTTTATCTCCCCCATGATTCATGTTGAACATCCAGCTAGTGTTGGAAACTTCTAAAAGCATTATCTTCATGTCCCGTTCATGAAGCATATGTTGGATGAAAGAAGTGACTTTCTTTGATTCACGTGCATTTGATGCAAGTTGCTGCTGTGAGTTTGAGAAAGATTGTTTTTGTTTCCTCTGGTACCATCCCAAGTTAGTCATGCATGTGTGAAGTATGCTATGGTTTGACAGGCACGCTACCTCCATTCCATATGTATCTCCTAGTACACCAAGCCACTGACTAATTTCTTCAAGGAGAAGAAGTTCCTTATTAAGAGCTAATCATATGACTTATGCAAGGACGTCGCTCTCTGCAATGATGGTTCCCAACCAGGACTCTGTGGTGTTTTATTATAATACTACTATGTCGTCATGCTTGTCTGGAATAGCGTGTCCACATGTGTGTAGCAGAACCAGCTCATGTCTTGGAGCTTACTACCATAGTCCATTTCCCGAGAATCTCGCAATGTCATCTCGTCGGGTTGTGTTGCAAACTTTCTTTCCTAGACATGATGTTTGAAATATCAAGTTACCGAGTGGATCTGAATCTCAGGCAGGTATGATGGTTGGAACCATTGCAAGATCTATGATGTAGGTTCCGGCAAGGTTGATGTTTTGGCCGACTCACCTAGCTGGAAGATCTATTATTGTAGTATCTTGATTGAATAATTTGGTCATATTCTCCATGAGGATTCCCTATAACTTATTTTAGAAGTTGATTCCTCATGCATCCTTTGTGCTCCTGAAGTCCGACCCTTGCTTGATGACCATGTTGATGCTTTTAAGCATGATCGTGGCACCTAGAACATCAAGGAGAACATTAGAAGCGGAGTGCTAAATGCCTCTCGGTCGATCATCCAGGTTTTGTTCCTTGGCGTTGCTAAGGACAAATATGAGAAAGTGTTGTCTTCCTTTGGATCTGCATCGTCCTTCACTATTCATCATAGTAGTATGATGTGTTGCCAAGATACTTGACACAGATGTTGGTAAGACCTTGATGAGTATGGAGATGCTCAAGTTCTTGAAAGCACACTCAGACACTAGGTTATATCCTCGGTATCATTTGGAATGTGCCTTCCGTTTGCTGAGTTGTTTTATAACTCTAGTGTCCTTTCGAAACTGAGTATGCCATTCTTTTGAATTCCTTCAAAGGATTGTATTGAGAGTTTCAATGATCTATGCATCAAAAGTAATTCTTTTTGCCACTTAAGGGAATAATTCTACGAGCCACCTCTTCTAAGGTGCCCCGTCATAGAATCATGACAATTATCTCCTCGCTACTTTGAACCATGCACCATCATACTCAAGCGTGGAATTGTTGCCTACCAAATTGAACCCTTGTCTTCTGCTTCTTTTCATTGCTCCTGATGTGTGTTTCATGCCTCAGCTCAAGAGATGTTCTTATGTTTCACTCCATGAGTTGATCTTGAGTGCTCGATCTTCGAGGAGATCGATTCCTGTAGAGTTTCTTTCTGTCCTCATTGTGATTGGACGAAGATCTGGAAAGCAAAGATGTCAAGATGAAGATGAAGCAAGGAATCAATGTTCCTATGAAGTGCAATTGGATTGAGAAGATTGTGTTAGTTTTGTGTCCCCTCTGCCTTCCTACCTCACGTCTTGAATCTCGTGATGAGATTCTTGTTTAGTGGGGGTGAGTTGTAACATCCCTGGCCTTGCTATGCACTTGGACTAGCTTGGCTGTTGCATCATGTCTAAATTTCTTTTAAACTTGAAATGGGGATTTATCAAACCCTAGCACCATAATTCAATAGGTTCAAATAAAATCTCTATCAATGAACCCAAAATGCCCTTCAGAAAAGTTCATCATTTTTGAATTGGAACAGAACTTCTACCAGAAATGGTGCACATTTTTCTAGGTCATTCTGGATTTTTGAATTAATCCATATTGTTTTTAAATTGGGGCATTTAAATTCTATAAATATTTTAAATGCTCAAATTCTTATGAAATGATTGGAGGGCTGTTGGAAATAATTCAAAATGTGCCCAGAAGTTATTTCAGGATTTTTGGAAATGAATTAGTACTTTTACTAATTCAAAACAGAGGAATAAAATAGAAAACTGAAACAGAATAAAGGAGAGAGAGAGAGAGAAACCCATCTGGGCCTCAATGTGCTGGCCCAGCCCACCTGGCCTGGTGCTAGTCATCCCTAACCTCTACAAGTAGGCAGAGGTGGGACAGCGCACGCGCGCGCAAGGTGCCACGCCTCCTCCTGCTTGCCGCCGACCGCCTGGAGCTGGCTAGGGATGCCACACACGTCCCCAAGCCCCACCTTCTCGCTCTCGTCCCCGTTCCCCACCGATCTCTCGCTCCGCACCTCGGACCCGAATGCGTCCGTCGCCGCCGCTCACTACCACCGCACTGATCGGCCTCCCTCACCCTGCCGCTGTGCCCAAAGGCTCCACCTCATCGTCCTAGAGCTCTTTGCTAGCCCACGCAAGCTGGAACACCCTGCAGAGCTGCCCATGGCATTGTCTTCCTCTTTGGTGACGTGGATCGCCGCAATCAGATTCGTCGTCGTACGGCCTCCCCCGTGCTCGCCGAGCATCTCTTCGTGACCGTGGTGAGCCCCCGTTCATTTCCCCATAACCCCACCTCCGTTTGGTCGTCATAGCCGTCGCCCCCTTGCTTACCGTAGCCGCCGTCGCATGGGCTCATCGCCGGCGGAGCCCCGGTGACCAATTGGTCCCACGCGTGTGTCCGTTGCACTCGCAACGTCCCATAGAGCAAAACTAGCATGACAGCCAGGTCATTTGCAAGCCGTAGCGCTAACCCCGCACCCACCCAAGCTCCGGTCGCCGCCTTGCTCTCCACCGTTGCTGTTTCCGTCCGCCCCGGCACCTCCCACGGCCACCACCCAATGCGCCTCATCGCGCCGCAGCCGTAGAGCCAAACCCCGCCTCAAACCATGGGCCGTATCGAAATCCCGACGACCTCCGCCACGTTTTTGGCCGTCGCTAGCCTAACTCCGACGATTGCCGACATGGCAGTGATTAGCTTACGCTAATTACCTTGTTGGTTTAACACTATGCCACTGACAGTGGGCCCTAGTGCGTGTTAATTAGTTTTTTAGGTTTAATTAATCACTGTTTAGGCACCGTGTCAATCACAGGTAGGACCCGCATGTGAGGTTTGACCTAGACCGGGCCAGTTGACCTGCTCACCTCAGCCTGACGTAATTCTGACGCAGTAATTGTTTTCTGGAGTTTTAAATAAATCAGAAATGATTAATTTATTTCAAAAAATGCCTAAAACTTCTAAAAATCATATAAAATCAACCGCAACTTGAAATGAAATAAGTTATTTATGAAAAATTATCAGAAAAATCCAATCTATCCTTCTATACTGGTGTCATGCATGATAAAGAAACTTAACCCTGTTGTTTAGATCAAAACATGATAATGGATTATATGAGTTCATAACTTGAGTTTGAATTTGAACCCCTCGTTCAAACAAGCTCAAACCCTTCTGTTCTAGTTGCATTAGCTCAAATCACAACATGTTGCCATGTAAAGATCATGCATCATATTGTGCATTGCATTGATTGTGTTTTCTCTCTGTTGCCGGTAATTTCCCCCCCTCAGTAGACGTGGTTCCGACGATAAGATCGATGACATGATGAAGAACTATACTATCTTCAGAAGTGCCAGGCAAGCAAAACCCCCTTGTTCATTCCGATACAATCCCACTCTCTTGCTCCTGCTCTCTTTTACTGCATTAGGACAACAACGATTCAACTATTACATGCTGCAGTAGTTGAACCCCTTTCCTCGTGGTGAACATGTCCTACTGTTGAGAGCTAAGTGTGTGAACACGATTTGGTAAAGGTAGCAGCAAGAGGCCATGTAGGAGTACATGGTTGGTTGTCTCATTGAAGCCATCCTCAGGAACTGAGTTCTGTGTTTTTGTTCCATGAACATCTACAACCACACGTTGGGCCCTGAAATATGACCCCGCTCGGCTTATTAACCCTCCTGTCCTCTGTCCAGGAGTTGCAAGTAGTTTCTGGTGTTTGCAGTATGCTGGAGGCCGTGCGCAGCACTGACCCGAGGGGTGGGTTGTGATGTGGTAGGCATGTGGCACGGTGTACCGGGACGCCCATTTGGTGCCTCGGGAACCCTGCACACATTGTTCGGGGCCTTATGTGGAAACCTCGGCCGGACTCCCTTCGGATGGAACCTGAATAGGTGATAAACCTGGACTAGGGACTTGTGTGGTTAGTCAAGTCATCGTCTACACCCACGTCGGCTTTCGCTTGAAGTCTGCCGAGCACATGTCGTGTGCAGATGCTAAGTGGTGGAAACATGTGTGAAGAAGTACACCCCTGCAGGGTTATGAATGATCTATTCGAATAGCCACGTCCGCGGTAAAGGACCTCTGGGTTGCCTATACAGTTCATAGACAAGTGAAAGTGTACACTCTAAAATGCGCAAGATAAGCATGAGTGCTATGGATGGCCTTTTCGTAGGGAGACGGGAGCGGATCCATAGTGGTGTATTGATATGGTGAATATGTGGACTCGTGTGCGCCACCTCAAAAGAGTTATTTGCAGTCATAGTTTAGGATAGCCACCGAGTCAAAGCTGGCTTGCTGCAGTGAAACTCCACCACCCCTTTAATGATACTGATGCATATGTAGCTACTTCTGATATAAGTCTTGTTGGGTACATTTGTACTCATGTTTCCTTAATTTATGTTTTTGCAGAGAGACTTCAGTCTCACTAGTAGTTCCGCGTGGACTCCGACATTTAGCTTGTAACCTCAGCTTCGAGCTTGTACCTTGGGAGGGTCTTGTAGATAGTCAGGCTTCTCAGTCCTTTTCATTTGTAGTTGTCTGTACTCAGACATGTTATGCTTCTGTTGCCTGTATGCTCTGTATGCTGGGTCATCAGACCCGTGTTTGTAATACTTGGCTCCTCGGGGCCTATTGAATAATACCTTGAGTTGTAGAGTTATGTTGTGATGCCATGTTGTATTTGCACATATCGAGCATATTGTGTGTATGATTTGAAATGCTTGGTATGTGTGGGATCCGACAACCTAGTTTTTTATTCTTGGTAGCCTCTCTTACCTAGAAATGTCTCCTAGTGCTTCCACTAAGCCGTGGTAGCTTGCTACTGCTCCGGAACACTTTGGCTGGCCGGCATGTGTCCTTCTTCGTTCCTGTGTCTGTCCCTTTGGGGAAATGTCACGCGTTGTTCCTTTAAGTCCTTGTAGCTTGCTGTGACTTGGGTTCATACATTGATGATCGACACGTTCGTTGCTGGGTCATGTATGCATGTCCTTATAAGTTAGCGCCACCTTGGGTGTATGACTAGTCATGTCGGCCCGGGTTCTTTGTCATATGCATGCTAGCTCCACTATCATATACGTGAGCCAAAAGGCGCAAATGGTCCCGGGACAGGTAAGGTGGCACCCGTGGGAATACCGTGTGAGAGGCCGCAAAGGGATATAATGTGTTACATGCTAGATCGGTGTGACTTCGGATCGGGGTCCTGACACGAGATTTCTTTAAGGGGGGAGGTTTGTAACAGCCTGGTTTTTGGCCCTTTTCTTTTTTCCTTTGATTTTTGATCTGTTTTTCTTTTTCGAGTTGTTTTGTGGCCTTGCAAACTAGGAGATCATCATCATTTCCTCTCCCAAGTGACTCATCATCCTCAAACTCATTCCAAGATTATGCCATATCCATTCTAGCCCAACTCCATAATTCTTTTTCTTGGGGAAATTCCTTTTCTATTAAAGGAATAACCTCAAGTGCCCTAGGTTGTGAAGCAACCTAAATTTATGTCCATCCTAAAATTTTCCCAAATAATTCTCATAATTTCTTTGGGTCATATGTTGCTCAAATATGCCCAAACATTTCCTTGGCCAGTTCAAAAATAATTCCCCAGTATTCCTTTTTCTATTCTATCCTAGAAGGCATTCCGCGAAGGAAGTGGCATTTATCTTATCTTGTTTGATCCCAAACTTTCTGGGCATGCTTCCACATCCAAATCATTGCGTCATGCCAAAATTTAACTTTATTTGCCTAGTGGATATTCCTTAGTGAATATTCAAAGTTTCTGTCACACAGTAGGCTTTGTGAAGGAAGTGCTAGCTAGGGTTATCCAAATGAGTTGAAATTTTGCACAATCCTTCATGTGCTCATATCATCACACTCCTACAATTTTCAGCCCCATCCAATCATCTATGTGAGCACATGATTAAATCTTTGATTCTGTCAATATTTACAGGTTGTGAAATAAGTATATTTTATCTTGCTTCACTTTGGCTGAAAATTTACCAGAGCATTCTCATGACCATAAAACCTCTCTCCACCAATTTTGGAATCAATTCATCAAGCCAATATTCCTCTAGAAATTTCCTAAGTTTCTGGACAGAAAGGATGTTTGTGAAGAAAGTACCATTTTGGCATGTTCAATTGGTATGAAATTTTTACAGCATCTTCATATGTCCAAATCCTTAGGCCGTGCCAAATTTGAGCTCAAATGGTTACTCTATGTGACTGAACCGTCATGATCTCTTTTCTGGACCATTTTGGTCAGTTGCAAAGCAACTATATTAATCATTGGTCGTTTTCTCCTCAAAACCTCTAGGATCATAGTCCTTCCTTTGTTAATCACCCTAGACAACACCATTTACCCTGATCTGTTCCCTGTTGATCAGCAGTGCACGGCCAAGTTTGATATATATAGCAAACTTTGCTCGATGCCGCACTTCACCTTAGAGCTTCTTTTGTCAATCCATCACCTCCCTCGGCCTCGATGATGCAGGGACTAATCACCAGACATGTCACGGTAGTCTCTTGCATCCCCTCCACGCCGAGCACAGTGGTGACCGCGTCGTTAGCACGTCTGTGCACGCGCTCTGGCTACGTTGGCCGCACTCCGGCTTTGGGACGCGTCGGTGTAACACCCTCGATGCGACTATATCTCCCACGTGTCGAGGCACGACTTAGAGGCATAATCGCATTGAAGGCATATGTCGCAAGTTAGGCAATCTTCACAACATCCCATGGAATATGATAATAAAAGGGGAGATTACATAGTTGGCTTACACTCGCCATGTCAATCAAGTACATAAATAACATTACATCATCCAAACACTCATGGCCCGACTACGGCGCCAAAATAAAAGAGAACCCAACATGCGACACGGTCCCGTTCACCCCCAACTGGGCACCACTACTGATCATCGGGAAAGGAAACATAGTAACATTGAGAGTCTTTGTCGAACTCCCACTTGAGCTCAAACGCCTCTCCTGGAGCGGAATCATCAGGCCCTGCATCTGGTGTAATAGTAATCTGTGAGCCACAGGGACTCAGCAATCTCGCACCCTCGCGATCAAGACTATTTAAGCTTATAGGTAAGGCAAGGTAAATAATGACTGGAGATGCAGCAAGCAACTAGCAAGTATGGTGGCTAACTTATTCGCAAAAGAGAGCGAGAAGAGGAGGCAAAGCGCGAGCGAGAAACTAGGGAGCAACCTACGCAAACATTACTCCAACACCGTGTCCACTTCCCGGACTCCGCCGAGAAGAGGCCATCACGGTAACACACTCAGTTGATTCATTTTAATTAATTAAGGTTCAAGTTATCTACAACCGGACATTAACAAATTCCCATCTGCCCATAATCGCGGGCACAACTTTCGAAAGTTTAGTCCCTGCAGGGGAGTCCCAACTTAGCCCATGACAAGCTCTCACGGTCAACGAAGGAATAGACCTCCTCCCGAGATGTTCCGCTCAGACTCGGTATCTCGGTTACTCAAGACACTTCGACAGGTTAAAACAAGACCAGCAACACCGCCCAAATGTGCCGACAAATCCCGATAGGAGCTGCACATATCTCTTTCTCAGGGCACACTCAGATGAGACTAGCTACGAGTAAAACCAACCCTCAAGTTTCCCCGAGGTGGCCCCGCAGGCAGCTCAGTTCGAACCAACACTCAGAGGGAGCACTGGCCCGGGGGGGGGGGTTAAAATAAGATGACCCTTGGGCTCCGGTAACCCAAGGGAAAAAGAGGCTAGGTGGCGAATGGTAAAACCAATGTTGGGCATTGTTGGAAAAGCTTTAATCAAGGTGAACTATCAAGGGGTTCCCATTATAACCCAACCGCGTAAGGAACACAAAATCCGTGAACATAACACCGATATGACGGAAACTAGGGTGGCAAGAGTGGAACAAAACACTAGGCGAGAGGCCGAGCCTTCCACCCTTTACCAAGTATATAGATGCATTAAGATAACCAGATAATATAATGATATCCCAACAAGTAAATAAATGTTCCATCAAGGAACGGCCTTCAATCTTCACCTGCAACTAGCAACGCTATAAGAGGGGCTGAGCAAAGCGGTAACATAGCCAATCAATGGTTTGCTAGGACAATGGTGGGTTAGAGGTTTGACATGGCAATTTGGGAGGCTTGAAAGCAAGTGGTAGGCATCATAGCAATGGCATAGCAAAAGAGCGAGCAAACTAGCATAGCAAAGATACTAGTGATTTCGAGGGTATGATCATCTTGCCTGCACCGTTGTCAGAGTTGACTGGATCCTCGAAAGCAAACTCAACGGCCTCCTCGTTAGTGAACTCGTCTCCCGGCTCTACCCAAACAAGACAAAAAGCAACAAGGGCACAATCAACCACGTGCAAACTCAAACAACACAATGCAAAGATGATATGCTATGCGGGATGCGATGCGGGATGCAAAATGCAAGATATGACAGGAAATGCATGAACCTGGCCTCAACTTGGAAATCCAAGTGTGCCACTGGAAAGATGAGATGAAATCGCTTGAAAACGATATAAAGAACGCCGGAATCGGAGTTACGGTTTGGAAATGGAAAGCGATTCAAATATGGCACCGGTCTGCGATAAACAGCAAGTAGCCAACTAAATGCAATGAGATGAGCATGCTACAACTACCAAACATGAAAACAAAATACATGGCAGGGATGCATTCAAGATGCTTAACAAAAGTCTAGCATTGAGCTACGGCCAATTCATCCATTAACAGGTTCAAACAAGCATGGCAAAAAGGCATATGGAAAACAGATCTCAGACTTGGTGAAATTAACACTTGTCTGGAATTTCAGATCAGGTAGCACTCTTCGGAGAAACAAAACTACATGCTATAGGACCTGAACATGGAAACGTAAAGCATGGCATGGAGATACTCAAATAGCTTAACAAAAGTCCCTTAGTGACCTTGAGCCAAAAGGGATCACAAAATACAATTGCAAGCATGTGAACATAGCAAAAACATAATCAGTTTTCATACTTAGTGAAAACTGGAGCAAGCTGAAATATAGCTCAAGTAGGCATGTTTACGAGCTCGATGCACTCACTACAGAGCAAGTCATGGCAGGACAAGCATACACCCATCAAGAAGGCACAAAATTCAAGCTAGACATGGCAAAAACAATAGCATAGCATGCACCGATCAACGACAACATCATCGGCAAAATTGCAAACAAGTTGACAATCTGCCCAGATTCACAAAGTAGCAAAAGTAGAGCTCGATTGACTCAAGCTAGGGTGCTCCATAATTGCAAACAAAGACATGGATGGATATAGCACTACAAGATTAACAAAACATCCTTACTGATCATCCTCAAAAGAGGTACGGATCACTAGCAAACAACAAGAACATATGGCATCATGAGATAACCAGCTCAAGGACTTCGTGAAATTGCTAAGTCCCTGAAAACAGAATTAGCAAGTGCACCACTTTGCAAGCTTGTACTAGTCACCACACACATCCTAAAAATACATGGGTTGCACCTTTGTAAAGATGACAAAACCCTTAACAAAACACATGTAGAGCATCAGGTCATAGCATGCACACATTAATCATGGCAAAAATGACAAAATCCTAAACGGAGTAGCAGATCTGACAATTATCTCAAGTAGCCCTCTTCTAACAGCATTTCGGGCATCAAGATGAACTCAAATGCAAATGATGCAATGGAATGAAATGATGTACTCTCTGAGATGAACATTTTGATATGCTATATGCATGAATCGGAGATACGGATGCAAAGTTACGAAGCTACGAACATGAGCACTTGAACTGAAATTTCGAGACTTAGAAGAATAAAAACACCTCCGGATCTAGGGTTAGACCCGGCACGCGAACCGAGGTTGGATCCGGGATCGCCGGAGTTCCTATATGCCGGAGCTCGCCGGAGGAAGGAGGAGACTGGCCAGGGGCTCGTCGGAGTGGCGGCCGGAGCGCGGGGCCCGAGGGGCGGCGAGGGGCGCGGCGGCGGAGGCGGTGGGCGAGGCGGCGCGGCCGGGCGGGCGAGGCGGCGGGGATGGCGCGGCGATGCGGCGGCGATGGCGCGGCGATGCAGCGCGGTGGAGGCGGCGGAGCTCGGCGGCGAGCAGGGAGGCGCGGGCGGCGGATGGATGGGCCTCGGGGGTCGGCTGCGGGCTTCCCGGGCCCGGGCGGCGCGGGGATCTGGGGACCGGGCGCGGGCGAATGAGAGGCTGCCATGTGGCGGCGGTGGCGGCGGGATTTTTCGTCCGGCGGCGGGCGGACACGTCCGGCCGCACGGAGAGGAGGGGGATCTAGGTCTAGGGTGGATTTGATCCGGAAATTTCGGGGCAGATGCTATTTTATAGGTAGAGGGAGCTAGGAGAGTCCAAATGGGGTGCGGTTTTCGGCCACGCGATCATGATCGAACGCTCTAGATGATGAAGCAGAGTTAGGTGGGTTTTGGGCCAAATTGGAGGGGTGTTGAGCTGCAACACACACGAGGCCTTTTCGGTCCCTCGGTTGACCGTTGGAGTATCAAACGAAGTCCAAATGATACGAAACTTGCCAGGCGGTCTACCGGTAGTAAACCAAGGCTGCTTGGCAAGTCTTGGTCCAATCCGGAAATGTTTAATCCTCACACATGAAAGAAAGCTAGAAATGACCACCGGAGGAGAACGAAGCGCCGGAATGCAAAATAGACAATGGGGAAAAAACTCGAATGCATGAGACGAACACGTGTGCAAATGCAATGCACATGATGACATGATATGAGATGCATGACAACGACAACAACACACGGAGATAAAGACCCGAACCTGAGCAAATAAATATAACTTAACGCCGGAAACGGCAAGAGTTGGAGTACAAATTGGGAAAGTTACATCCGGGATGTTACAGTCGGGCAGCTCCGTCTCGGCAAGTTTCGCGCGTCTGGGCATGCCGACCTGACTCTCCCTCCATCTTATGTCACTCTCTACCCTCTGCCTCCTCCCGAAGTGTCCTCGCTAGAGCTTGCCGACAAGCGGCCATGGGTGCACTGTGCTCCGCTTGACCCTGTCCTCCTCCCACCTGTTTCCTCTGCTCCCCGGTGTCGTCTTCTTTTCTGTGACCCTCCTCTGCTCCCTCTCATCCTCTACCTCGCCCAGTGACGCCTCCATGCATCACCGGAGCAGGCCCGTGTGCCGATGGCCGCACCTAAGCTCGAGAGACTTCGGTCGTGCCTATTTAAGGCCTCCCCGACCCCGTCTTGCTTCACCATTGGCCTACCCCACTTCCTAGATCCCTCCCTAGTGAGGGAGCCCTAGATTAACGGGTCCTCGGGCGTCCGGCCTGTTAGCCATGGGCTGGACTGATGGACTGTGAAGATACGAAGACCAAAGACTACACCCGTGTCCGGATGGGACTCTCCTTGGTGTGGAAGGCAAGCTTGGCGACCGGATATGTAAATTCCCTTCTTTGTAACCGACCTTGTAACCCTAGATCCTCCCGATGTCTATATAAACCGGAGCACTTAGTGCAGATAGGGGACTCATTATCATAGCCATACAAGCTAGACCTCTAGGGTTTAGCCACTATGATCTCGAGGTACATCAACTCTTGTAATACTCATATTCATCAATATCAATCAAGCAGGACATAGAGTATTACTTCCATAGAGAGGGCTCGAACCAGGGTAAACACCATGTCCCTTGGCTCCTATTACCATCGACCTTAGACGCACAGTTCGGGATCCCCTACCCGAGATCCGCCGGTTTTGACACCGACAATGGTGCTTTCATTGAGAGTTCCTATGTGCTGTCGCTAAAAGGATTGATGGCCCCTTCAATCGTCAATAATGACGCCGTGCAAGGAGAAACTTTTCTCCCCGGACAGATCTTCGTGTTCGGTGGCTTCGCACAGCGGGCCAACTTGTTTGGCCATCTGGAGCAGATCGAAGGCTACGCCCCTGGCCATCAGGTCAGATTCGGAAGCTTGAACTATGTCGCGGATATCCGTGGAGACTTGATCTTCACCGGATTCGAGACCGCGGTAGCCGCTCCCGGTCACCCCGATGATCATGACCTAAGTCTGTCATCGGGCCGCATTCATGAGATTGCTCCTGTAACCGCTCTGGCCCTAGATCCGGAGCAGACTACCCCGTCCAAGGACGGGAGGATCAACCCCACCATGGAGGCCACAGATTCCACGTTGTTGGAGCCGCACATAGACCTAACCTCTCACAACATCTTTGTCACCGGAACTACAGACTCGTGTCTGGCCGTACGTTCCGAACCACGTGAGCCCACGGGTGCCGAAATTCATCGTTTATCGATCTTCAAGTTCAGCGCCGCAGACATCTTCCAGCACTTGCCTTTGAGCGATGTGCTAAACTCATTAAAGAACCTGTCGTTGGTGGAGGACTCACATCCGAACTATATCCGGCTCGAACTAGGGGCTGACGGTGGATAATTTTGCTTCCCACCCACCACCCACTTCATAGCCATGGTCAAGGATTTGACCGACGAACTTTATTACAACTCCGAAGACATCGATGGTATGGACAATGATGCCGGAGAAGAAGAGGCTCAGAACCCGCCATTCACTGGACGCAGGACGGCCACTTCCTCGTATGATGTATACATGGTGGATGCATCGAAGGAGAACAGCGGTGAGGACAAGGAAGATCCAGCTGAGGATAAACCTTCTGAAATACAGTCCAAGCACCGGCGGCAGCGGTGCCGCTCTAAGTAACGCCGCAGTAAAGATAGCAACACCGGCACAAGAGAAGATAACTCTCCAGAATGTGTCGAAGACAACGAAGACCCCGTCGTTACAGCTAATGAACAAGATGAACGGGAAGGCAGGCAGGTTAGCCCTGATAAACAGGACACACACGAAAATTCGGAGGATGATAATTACCTTTTGCTCTTCGAGGACGAGGTGAGCCTCGGCACCGACGATTTCATCGTTCCTGAGGAACCTCTAGAGCAGGAGCGCTTCAAGCGCCAGCTCATCGCCATGGCAAGGAGCCTGAAAAAGAAGCAGCAGCAGCTTCAAGCTAACCAAGATCTGCTCAATGATAAATGGATGGATGTCCTAGCAGCCGAAGAGTATGACCTCAAGCGCCCAACCAAAATCTACCCAAAGCGCAAATTGCTACCTTAGTATGACGAGGAGGCACTGAACTACATACATCCATCGTACAATGCCACTGACCGACCACCACGTGGTCGAGACAAAATGACAACTCTCGCCGAACACCATCCAGCCCCGCCTCAACACATAGACAAAGGTAAATTAGCCCATGGGCATTCATATGACCTCCGGCAAACCCTGAACAATAAACCAGAACTCACTAGATCAATCTACGGATCACGAGGGCGTGCCTCGACAGGTGACAACGTCCACCTATTCGGACGTGACAAACTTAGTCATGCGTGGGTTGAAAACTGCAGACGGACTCCATCGGAGCTACGTCGTGATACGACCTGATATAGAGGCGCCGCACGCCCTCATTGCTTCACTGTTGAGGTACTGGATCATGAATTCCCAGAAGGGTTCAAACCTGTGAATATAGAATCATACGATGGAACCATGGACCCCGCGGTGTGGATCGAAGACTTTATTCTCCACATTCATATGGCCCGCAACAATGACCTCCACGCCGTCAAATACCTCCCTTTAAAACTCAAGGGCCAGCTCGGCACTAGCTCAACATTCTGCCTGCAAATTCCATTGGCAGCTGGGAGGACTTGGAAGAGGCCTTCCTCAATAACTTCCAAGGTACATATGTTCGACCTTCGGACGCTGATGACTTAAGCCATATGGTACAACAGCCCAGAGAGTCCGCCAGGAAATTCTGGACTAGGTTCCTAACTAAAAAGAACCGAATCATCGACTGTCCGGATGCCGAAGCCCTAGAAGCCTGCAAACACAGCATCCACGATGAATGACTCGCTCGCCACCTCGGCCAAGAAAAGCCAAAATCCATGGCAGCCCTAATGGCACTCATGGCCCACTTTTGTGCGGGCGAGGACAGTTGGTTGGCCCGTAGAAAAAACAATGCAAGCGACGCTGGCACCCCTGAAGCTAAAACTAGCAAAGATAAGTCTCGACACAACAGATACAAGCATCAAAACAATAGTGATAACACCGAGGACACGGTAGTCAATGCCAGATTCAGGGGCTCTAAGTCCGGTCAGCGGAAGAAGCCATTCAAAAAGAACAATTCGGGCCCGTCCAGCTTGGGCCGCATACTTGATCATCCGTGCCAGATTCATGGCACCCCAGACAAGCCACCCAATCATACAAATAGAGATTGCTGGGTTTTTAAACAGGCTGACAAATTGAATGCCAAGAACAGGGAAAAGGGATCTCAAAGCGAGGACGATGACGAAGATCCCCAGCAACCGAACACAGGGGGACATAAGAAGTTTCCCCCTCAGGTTAAAATGGTGAACTCAGGGACATCTACACGATAGAGCCAATCGCCCCAAAATTTAACCCATGGTCGTCATGCTCGATCATCTTTGATTGCTAGGATCATCCGACCAGTATCCGTCATGGTGGCTCAGCCGCACTGGTCTTAGACCCAATAATTGATGGGTTCCACCTGACTCGCGTCCTTATGGACGGTGGTAGTAGCCTTAATCTGCTCTATCAGGATAGAACGCGAAAAATGGGCATTAACCCATCTAGGATCAAGCCCACCAGGACTACCTTCAAAGGAGTCATACCAGGTGTAGAGGCCCGCTGTACGGGCTCAATCACACTCGAGGTTGTCTTCGGATCTCCGGACAACTTCCGATGTGAGGAGTTAATCTTCGATATCGTCCCCTTTCGCAGCGGCTATCACGCACTGCTCGGACGAACTGCGTTCGCTTGATTCAACGCAGTACCACACTACGCTTATCTCAAGCTCAAGATGCCCGGTCCACGCGGCGTCATAACAGTCAATGAAAATACGGAATGCTCTCTCCGTATAGAAGAGCACACAGATGGCTTAGCAGCAGAAGTACAGAGCGGCCTTCTCAAGCAGAACCTTAATTCGGCTGCCGAGCCCATGGACACCGCTAAGAGGGTCCGAACTACTCTGTAGCAGGAGAGCTCGGCTCGTCAGGAGCTCGACTAGCAATCCGGCCTCCATCGCAGTTCTGATTAAGTGGTGGCAATCGTGCCGCACATACATAACCATGTGCTCAAAATCCCATGGGCATCGATGGAGGCATAGCTAGCTTGTTGTCCGTAGTACGGCTCAACCGACGTTGGATACACATTTACTTTCACTCCTACTTATTTCCTTTTTAGGTCTCAATCCCACAGGTACCATCTGGTGGTCTGATCATCGGTCCTCTTTAAGGATAAACACACCAAGACTGCGAGAAACACATACATATGGGGGACTTTTTAGGTGATTCCGTTAATGATAACTTTCCTGTTTCTCAGGACCCACATGCAACTCTCCCTTGGTTTCGGCATGTCAAATAGCCTGTTGCTTATCGCACTACCTATATCAATGCGCTTTGGCGTACTAATTAAATTACAATGAGAACAGCTTGCGGATGGAGTTGCAGGACTCCAGCTTTTACATTTGTACCTTTTCTGTTTTCTTTCTTTTTTTTTCCAGCTCCCCTGTGGATAGTTCTATCAGGTAGCGCATGTACACTTTGGCACGTTTCATGTTTGCCAGGGGCTGCACAACACCCCACACAATGGCAACAAAAGTCTGAACACTTTTTATAAGAATAGTTCGGCACCCCGAATTTAGCATTATATGCATTGGCTCCGAATCATGTCTTTGGTTAATAGTTGGGTTGCCCGGCTCATGTGCTTGCTACCTTACGTTCCACGATATCGGTTAAGGTAGTATAGGGAGAACTACTATGATTGTGCCTTGGTTTATCCAAAGGAGCAACTTAGTAGAGAAAGCCGAAAACTGACTGTCATGATGCAGCGAGAGCCGGTCAGCTGTTAGGAGGTTGCAAATCGTTGGAGATTTCTTCCGCATTACGCGAAGGATTGGTACTTCCCGATCATACGCTTATAGCAATCTAGTTCGGATACTAAGGGTTGCGCCCATGTTTTTATTGTCGCACCGTTACAGCCGCATAGTCTGGTTGTCTGGTTCGTTGCGCTAAACAACTCCTTCAAGGACCATCTAATTGGATCAAGATTGTTTAGATTCCATCCCGAACACCCCCGTACTACCTACGTGGGGGCAGAAGCCGATGACTGGTTAACCCTCAGATTTCATACAACACGACCGCACAGGAAGTAAGAATTTAAAAACATAAACAAGCATTATATTGCATAAAGACTTTGTTTTATCATACAAGGCGGAGGGAGCTCGCATACATTCATTCAAAGATAGTATATTTCGCACAGTGATCCTCAACAATGCGGGATCGCTCCAGGACACCATCAAAATAAAACTCGGTTCGGTGGTGCTCCTTGCCCTCAGGCGCCCCCTCGGTCATTAGCTTCTTGGCATCCATCTTCGCCTAGTGCGTTTTGACACGGGCAAAGGCCATCCATGCACCTTCAATACAAATCGACCACTTTATAACCTCGAGCCGGGGGTAGGCATCAACAAGCTGCTTCACAAGCCTGTAGTAGCTGCTGGGCATCGACGCGACAGTCCACAGTCGGACTATAAGCTCCTTCATGGCTAGCTCGGCCGCCTTGTGCAGCTCAACCAGCTGTTTCAGCTGGTCACTGAAGGACAACGGATGTTCTGGTCCAAGATATTGAGACCAGAACAGGTTCTCCATAGAACACCCTTCTTCAGCTCGATAGAAGTCGGTAGCATCGAATATGCTACATGGCAAATCCATAAACGCCCCTAGAGAACTCCAGACTCGGGTAAGTAAAAGGAACGCGTCCTTCACAGACTTGCTTGCATAATGAAAGCCTTACCTGCCATGATCTTCCGGGCCGCCTGGATTTCCTGAAGGGCGCTCTGGGCTTCGGCTCGAGCCTCTTGTGCACTCTGGAGGGCCTTCGCAAGTTCGGATGCTTGCGTCTTAGAATCACGCTCCAAGGACTCGCACTTATTGACGGCGTCCTGGAGCACTTGCTGAACCTCGCCGACCCAGAACTCGTGCTTCTTGCGCGCGGTGTGTTCCTTGGCCACTTTGTCCTCGGCCTTCTCTAATGCCTTTTTAAGGGCCGCCACCTCGGTCGTGGCCCCTAATAAAGTTCATGGCACTTTAGTCAAACACGAACAATTCATCCTTCCTAAACATACATGCAGGTTACTTCATACCTTTGCTATCCTCCAGCTGCTTCTTCATGAGGCCGAGATCTATCTCGGCCCGCTCCAGGTCCTGCTTCAGTTCGGAGACCTGTGCAGTGTGAGCGGCAGTAGCCAACAGCGACGCCTGCTTATTCATGTAAGACATATTATGTTAGACTCCTGCGAAAATTATTTTGATCCCCTGTTTGGCTTTTCCTTTTCGGATACCGAACAGAGCATCAGGGGCTACTGTCCACATTGTGATATTTTTTCTATAATTGTTACCTCAAAGCCTGTTAAAAGGCTAGCGGAGGCCTCGGTCAGTACACTTTTGGCGGACTGAACCTTTTTGATCACCGTACCCATAAGGACACGGTGCTCATTCACAATGGCGGCGCCTCGCAACGCTTCTAGCAGATTGTCTGATGCCTCTGGTTGGACAGAGGCCATCGGTGTAACGGACACACCTTCTCCTTTCGGGGAAGGCCGTTCACTAGACTCTAGAGCCGTATAGGTCTCCGAAAGGGTATCCGGCTGAGGGCCGAAGAGAACTTGGCCCCCACTACCAGTCCCCATGGGGGCTTTTTCCCCCATGTGTCCGGCAGCCGATGAGTCATCCTGCGGCGCCACCTTAACGATTTTTGTAATCTCCCCCTGGTCTGGGAAGATCCTTTGGGATGCCACCTCGTCATCACCCTTGGGTGAGGCAGAATGAGCGGGCGGCGGAAACATGTTGGCCATCTCCTTTGAGTCTAGCGAATCCTCTGTCGAGGATCGCGGGGAGCTGTCACGGGCCGGACTGTAATGGCATAGTTTAAACATATTAATATTATAAACTGGAAAGGCCAGGTATTGGGAGGTGCATAGGGTTTTGGTACTTACGAGGCAGCCCGAGGCTTGGTCCGGGGCATTCGCTCCGGATGCTTTCGACATCCCATGCGGAGTTATCTGCAAGCGAGCCCTTCCCCCTCTTGGGCGCTTTCGCCTCCAGATTCATGGAGGCCTCTCTTTTCTTCTTTCCCCCCTCCAGGGGGAAGCCACTTTCTTCTTCCTCCTCGCCATCGTCTTCGACAACCGAAGAGCCAGTGTCGTCTTCGGATGACATGTCCGAAGCACCCTTTCGGCGAAGGCCGCTCCTGCTCCCTTTGGCCGTCTTCTTGGCCTTATTCTCCGGCACATCATAAGGCGCCGGAAATAGCATTTTAGTTAGGAGTGGGGTTTCCTCATCTTCGGGAAGTGGAGTTGGACAATTAATCCGCTCCGCTATGTCGATCCAGGCATGAAAATTAGTTGAAAGGCTTAGACTCCTTCCCAAAATATGCCAATAAAGGCTATACCTTGAATATATGAAAGAACCTACTGAATTGCCCTGGCGCTTTAAGCTGAGCCCACGATCTTCGGTCGTGTGCGGTGATGTCTCGCCGGCCTTGAAGAGCACTTTCCATATATCTTTGTGCGTTGTGCCGAAGAGCTCTCATAGCATCTGATGCTTGGCCGGATTGAACTCCCACAAAAAGCAAGTCCTATGTTGGCACGGAAGGATCCGGCGAATGAGCATAACCTGGATCATGTTGACGAGTTTGATCCTCTTGGTTAGCATGTTCTGAACGCACGTCTCGAGCCTAGTTAGCTCGCTTGAAGAGCCCCAGGCAAGGCCCTTCTCTTGCCAGGAGGTAAGCCGCAGCGGAGTTTCAGATCGAAATTCGGGGGCCGCCGCACAGTTGGTGTCGCGCGGCTCAGTGATGTAGAACCACCCCGACTGCCACCCCTCCACGTTCTCCATGAAGGAACCTTCGGGCCATATCACGTACAGCATCTTGCCCACCATGGCGCCTCCGCACTCTGCCTGTTGGCCTCTCACCACCTTCGGCTCTACATTGAGAGTCTTCAGCCATAGGCTGAAGTGAGGCGGGATGCGGACGAAGACCTCGCAAATGATTATAAATGACGAGATGTTGAGGACAAAGTTGGGGGCTAGATCATGGAATTCTAGCCCATAGTAAAACATCGGTCCGCAGACGAACGGATGGAGATGGAATCCCAGCCCACGGACGAAATGTGCAAGAAACACAACCCTCTCATGGGATTCTGGGGTAGGGACGATCCGTCCTTCGGCCGGGAGACGGTGAATGATCTCCTTGTCCAGTTATCCGGCCTCTCGAAGCTCCTTGATGTCCTACTTCTTAACAGAAGAAGTCATCCACTTGCCACCTGCTCCGCATCCGGACATGGTGGAGTACTTTCGCGAGTGGGAAACAGATGAGAACTTGAGCACTAGAACTCAAGAGTGGAAAGGCGGAAGAAGGGAGAAGGCGTGGGAGAAGAAAGGGGAATCTTATCTCCTTATAAGGGCAGTGAGTATTGAACGCCACCCCACTCACCTCAAAATTCGCCTGCCCCAGAGGGCTGTGTAAACGACACGGTTGGGTTACCCACGCCCGTATTGATGAGAATCCAGTAATAAGGGGACACGATCTCTGCTTTGACAAGACGGTCCAATGACATACGCGTCTCGAAACATGGAGCGGCAGTCAAAAAATGGTTCCAAATTATGACCGAATGGACGTGATGTCATGTTGTAAAAGTTGTCAGCGGATTGAAATTGTGTATTATTATATTCTCTCTACGGCTGTGTGTGGTGTGTGTTACAGGTTCGGACACGATCAATTCGTCCGAAGACTATTTTTGAGTTCGGAAGGAGGAAGCCGCCTTGCAATGCCGAAGACAACACTACGCATCGGATACCTTGTCATTGAAGCTAGGTTCAGGGGCTACTGAGGGTGTCCTGGACTAAGGGGTCTTCGGGCGTCCAACTTGTTAGCCATGGGACGGACTGATGGACTGTGAAGATACAAAGACCGAAGACTGCACCCGTGTCCGGATGGGACTCTCCTTGGCGTGGAAGGCAAGCTTGGCGACCGGATATGTAGATTCCCTACTTTGTAACCGACCTTGTGTAACCCTAGATCCTCCCCGTGTCTATATAAACTAGAGGAGTTAGTCCAGAAATGGGACTCATTATCATAGCCATACAAGCTAGACCTCTAGGGTTTAGCCACTACGATCTCAAGGTAGATCAACTCTTGTAATACTCGTATTCATCAATAGCAATCAAGAAGGACGTAGGGTATTACCTCCATAGAGAGGGCCCGAACCTGGGTAAACACCATGTCCCTTGTCTCCTGTTACCATCGACCTTAGACTCATAGTTCGGGACCCCCTACCCGAGATCTGCCGATTTTGACACCGACACCTAGCCTCTCACCTGAGCTCGAGGAGCTCCTCTGCCCCGCTATGGCCACCATGGCCACCGACGGTCTCTGCTCAAATTAACCCGAGCCCGAGCTCCTCTCCTCCTTACTCCTCCACCAAAGCACCACCCAGCCACCCTGGAGCCTTCCCCGTAGCACGCCGTTTCCTCTCCTTTGCCAGAGCGTCGTGCCCGCATCTGTTCGAGCCATTGTCCGCCGGAGTTGCAGCCGTCATCACCTCGGTCCACCTCGATGGCAGTGAGTGGCATAGTTGGATGCGTCTCTTCCTCCTAAGTCCATACATAGGTGGAGCGTCGCCGAAGACCGCCTGTAGAATCGTCTATCATCGTCGGGCGCCGGCTCTACCGTGGCCAGGTACGATGGAGACGGTGACGACACTAGCTGGCCAGTCGGCCCCGTGGACCCCACTAGTCGGCCACACACCCGTTGACCTGGCACTACTGACAAGGATAAGTGGAGGCGGTTTTCAGTGAATATGCTTTATTGTAGTGGAAACATACTTTTGCTCATTTCTCGGCTGAAATACATTTTCTCTACAGCGAAGACGTGCTCACGGAAAGGCACTTTCTCTTTTTCAGCCGTCGACCGAATCCTCTATTTTGTGATCGTTCACCCGTTAATAGCAGAAAAGTACTGAATCTGTTGATTTTTCTGCCTAATGAGCGAATGACCACAACTCTTCAACCTTAGCTCCCAATGAGGTGATTCCAAAGCCCACTTCTTTGTCTCGTCGAGCCCGTTCTGTTGGTATCATTTTCGCCATGTGTTCACAATCTAAAATTGACCATTATGCCCTTGTCCCTATTCGGCCCCCTATAAGAGAGAACGTTTTCCGGTGATTCTTTCCGCAAGCTTTTCGCACTTCTTCCCGGTGAATCCTTCCATCCCAGGCAAGCCACACCCTCCATTTGCATGATTGCAATGCAGTGACATGGTTTAAGTTATTTGAACTTGTTTAAAATATTGTTTTAGCTACTTGTGATTTGTTCATGACATTTATCAGAGTATTGTTTGATCTTGCTATTTCCATGATATTGTTTGGAGTTCTAGGGCTAATATTTTGCAACTTATGTGATTGACATGTTGCCTTTGGATTCTTAGTGGCTATTATGATTATTTTCATGATGGTATTATGCTTTGGAGTATTACTTTGGATATCACGTTGCAATTGGATTATTAGTGGCTAGTGTTATTTTCATCATGATGCTAGTTGATATTATGTTTTGGAGTATGATTTCGGAGATGATGCTTGCATGTGGTTCTGAGCTGGATAGCTAGTTCTTGCTATTGGAGTAGTAGTATTATCTTTCTTGGATTCACCATGATAGTAGTGTTATGCTATCCTTGGAGTATTTTGATATGACGATAGTATGCTTTGGATTAGTTGTTGGATATTGCTATGGATTGGATTATACGTTGATAGATGATATTGTAGTATCAGTTATTACTATTATATTTTGGGGATAAATTCCATCATTAAGTTGGTCAGGAGCCACCGAACCAGGCTTTTCTACTGCAACCACATTTGCCTTTTAGGGGAAGGCCCTAATGTGATCTATTGACATGCCTCTCACCGGTGCCTCCAACGAGGGAAGGTTATGGGCGTGCGGTACCCTGGCTCGGTAAGCGGGCATAATCTTGTGTTGTTGTTTTGCCTTGATGCTTTTGGTTGTTCTGAGCTTGCAAGTATATTCAATGTACCAACCTGGCGAGTCATGCCAGATTGTAGGTGATGCCGTGATTGATTGTTTTTCATGCTTTCCATTCATGTGAGCTAGATCATGTCCCAGCCAGAGTCCCTGTGGAGTGGAGTTCACCACCGTCGTTGTTGTTCCGCTGCTAGCATAGAGCAAGAGTAGTATCGCAGGCGTAGTGTCACCATGCTGATGTGATTCTTTCTGTCGGATTTCGGGTTCCAGCAAAACCCTCGAGGTTCGAACACTGGGGTGCGCATGAAGATCTCTCCTTTCCCTAGCTCACCCACTCCCCACAATCCCAAGGCTCAGCACATCGAACTCGAACAACAAAGGACACAGGGTTTATACAGGTTCGGCCACTGATGTGTTGTAATACCCTACTCCAGTGTGGTGTGGTGGATTGCCTTGTAGGCTGAGGATGAACAAGTACAAGGGAAGAACAACTTCCTGAGGAGAGGTGTTCTTGATCTTAGTGAGCTTGTGTGGTTGAGGATGATCTGGATGATCCGTCCCTGTCTATGGTGGTGGCTAGTCCTATTTCTAGAGGCCCTGGTCCTCTTCCCAAATATCAGGCAGGAAGGGATCCCACAACGGCCAATTTGAAGGGGGACAACTAGTACAAGCTATCCTAACAAAAGGTGGTCTTCTCCTACCAAAGGCTCTGGTGGTGACGCCGTCGTGGGCTTCGTGATGACCTCCGTCCTACTGGTCTTGGTCTTGTTGCACCGATGTGGAAACCTTTGCCTGATGCCTCGGGACTCCTCGCCTGCGCCTATTCCTTTAGCACCCAAGAGGCAACTGGTGCTCTGCGCCCGCTGGCGCCCACCTGGCACCCGCCTGGCCTTGGTCATCATGGCTCACGTCACGGAAACCTCATGAGGTGCCCCTCACCTTGATCTCTCCGCTCCTCGTGAGCCAACCTAGCGAGGCTGCCCCTGAAGAGGTCTTGTGTCGTCCGCCTCGCGAGGCTTGGCCCCTCGCGAGGGTCTTGAGTGTTTGCTGGTGAAGATGGGCCATACCAGGCCGCTAGAGGAGCAATGCCATGGGCCAAAGGTAGGCAAGTCTAGGGACCCCCGTTCCCAGGACGCCGACAGTAGCCCCTGGCCCGGGGCGCGCTCGAGCTTGGCTTCGAGGCGAAGCCAAGGGGCATGTGCGGAGCCCCGCGGGCCCCAACAGCCTGCGGCCTCAGTTGACGCATGGCGACTGATGAGACGTGGGCGTCTTCGCTTCCCCATGCTGCCTCGGCAACTGCCTGATTTGACAAGTCCCTGATGCATGCAGAGAAAACCATCATTACCTGTGATCATGGAGGTCGCCAGTCGGCCTTCTCCTCCTATAAATGAGGAGGGGGCAGAGCCCCCGTCACCCATCTCTTCCTGTTCTGTTCGCTTCTTCTTCATTGCTTCATTGCTAGCAGCAACACCCATGGCGCTGGTGAAGAGGTTCTCGGCCGCAAAGAAGGGGAAGGCTCGCCGCCACCCAAGAGGGGGTGCGGTCGACCATGTAAGCATGTCGCAACCCCCGTCGTGGCCCCTTGCGGCCGTGGCGGATCCTCCTCGCGCGCTGGGAGGCGCCCGGGTCGAGGCAGCTCCGTCGATGAAGTGAGGCGCACCATGGTTGCGTGGCCTCCCCGGCCGCACTTCCATTCGGTGGAGGTGCTGCTAGAGTTCGTCGTGTGGTTGGAGAACCCGGCTGGCACTTGGCTTCAGCTCCCGCGCTTCTTCGCTGGCGAATTGCCGGCCATGGGTCCAGGCGCTCTCTGACTGCAGGCGGACGGCTCCTGCATCAAGGCTTCATGGGTGGCGGTGGATGTCTCCGTCGTGGGCAACACAGCCCAGGCCCATGGTTGGCAAATGCTTGCCCGCTCGCGCGTCTTGGGCAGGCGGTGTACCCTCCACTTCAAGTACGACGGCAACGTGCCCCTCTACGTGCGGGTATTCGGGGAAGATGGTTGTCGCGTCGGATGCTTCCCCGAGGAGAACGACGGCGGCGAGGTGCTCGTCCAGCTACAGGGGCTCTTCCTCTGGCGACAGCTCCAGCAGCAGCGGCTATGACCAGCCTACGTGCCCACTTCGAAGGTGGTAGCGGGTCGTCTCGTCGCCGCACCCCAGTGAAGCGCGAGGAGGGGTCTGGCAGAGTCCAGGAGGGCGCCAAGGGCCTACCCTCACGAACCGCTGCGGGGGCGTGCGCCGCTTTTGTTTTGTTCTTTCCTTTCTTCCTACATTCGAAAAAGAAACAAGTATGGGGCACTGCAAGGGCGTGCAACGAACCGTGATTTCCAAGTCGCTATGTTATGTTTATTGTTCCTGTGTCGTGTTGCAGCATCAGTGTTTTTATGTAGGCGTGTAGAGATAACTTAACTCGACGTGTCTGAAATAGTTTCCGCCTCGTGAGGCGTGCAACTCCCAGCACCTGGTGAGACCTCCTTGCCGTAGGCTTGGGAGGCATCGAGGAACTGCAAAAAGTTTTCAAGAAACTCTTATTCTTCAAAGCCCAGGGCCCCAGGCGTGGGTGGCCATGACCGAGTGCTACGCATCGCGATACCCGAGGGGCACGGACTTAAGAGAGGGAAGTGTGCCAGCTTGCGAGCTCGAGTAAGGGTGCCTCGCGAAGACCATGGAAAACGCTCACGAGTGCACCCGTCCAGCCCCCTCGCAAGGCATGCGAGGGAGAGACGGGCCAAAACTAAGAACCGAGCTAAGAAACAGAGGAAAAAGGCGATCAAACGAAGACGACAAGAAACACCAGAATGCGAATTTCCATTAAAGAGGGGCAAGCCAACTACGGAAAGCAAATGAAAAACTCGGCCAGACACCTAGTCTAGTCTTCTCACCAACGCGGAGCTAAGTGCTGCCACTAGGACGTGGGAGGGAGCCCCCGAGGCCCGAGGGAGGCACTCCAAAGACTCTGGTGCGTGTACAACCCCACTCATTATTATGTGAGAGTGTCACGAGCGGACACCTTCACAGGAACGGTGCCTTGCTTCATAGGCGCTGGGCCTTGCTTCATGGGTATAACTTCCGGAGTTGCTAGATGTTCCAGGCGTTCTGGAATGGGACCCCATCCTGTGTCTCCAGGCGCACGGCACCAGGCCTGGAGACATGGGTGACCCTAAACGGGCCCTCCCACATGGGCAAGAGCTTATGCAGCCCTTCCCTGGAGAGCACCTGCCTTAGGACGAGGTCGCCCACCTCGAGCGTCCTGGAGTGGACGTTGCGGCAGTGATACCACCGCTGCGCCTGTTGCTATCTTGCCGCTCAAAGCATGGCTTCATGGCGGTGTCCCCCCCCCCCAGCACAAGGTCCATCCCCCGCATGGCTTCCTGCTTTGTCTCATCAAACGCCAGGACCCCCGCAGAGTGATGTTTGACCTCGTGAGGGAGAACCGCTTCTGCTCCGTAAACGAGGAATAACAGGGTCTCGGCTGTTGGCTTGGTGGCGGTGGTGCGGATGGACCACATCACAGACTGGAGCTCGGCGTGCCAGCCCCAGCCGCAGGCCTCAAGCTTCTACTTGAAGGTCCTGGTCTTGAGGCCTCTCAGAACTTCCGCGTTGGCGCATTCGGCTTGACCATTGCTCCAGGGGTGTGCCACCGAAGTATAGCAGATCTGCGTTCCAAGGTTAGCACAATATGTCTTGAAGAGATTGCTTGTGAACTGCGAACCGTTGTCGGTGATGATGCGGTTAGGGACCTCGAGCCGGCTCATGAGACCCTAGATGAACTTGTTCGCCGATCCGGCCGGGATGGTGCGGACAGCTTCTACCTCCGCCCATTTGGGGAACTTGTCAATGGCGACGTAGAGGTAGCGGTAGCCCGCAGACGCTCGAGGGAATGGACCTAGGATATCCAGCCCCCAGACTACGAATGGCCACAACAGCGGGATGGTCTGTAGGACCTGAGCTGGCTGACGGATCTGCTTGGCATGGAATTGGCAGGCCTCGCAGGACTTCACCAGCCTAGTCGCTCCGTTGAGTGTCGTAGGCCAGTAGAACCCGATGCGGAATGTCTTGCCGATGAGGGTTCATGGCGACGAGTGGTTCCCGCAGTCTCCGCCGTGTATGTCAGCTAGCAACTCGTTCCCTATTCCTTGGAGATGCATCGCAAGGAAACGTCATTTGGCCGCTTCCTATATAGCTCACCATCCTGGATGCAGTATGCCGCGGCCTGTCGGGCCACGCGCTCCGCGTCCTCCTCTTTCGCCGGCAGCGTCCCTTGCGTCAGGTATTCCTTGAACTCCTTGGTCCAGCACCCCTCCTGAGGCTAGAGCACCAGGACTAGGCACGCTCCCGAGGTCTGGCTGCAGGCCGGGGCTCCCGAGGTAGGTGGTTGAGGGAGTTCCTCCTGAGGCTGCGCCGGCCCTAAAAGTGGAGGTGCTGCCAAAGGCTTGAAGAACCGCTCCTCGAAGACGCCAGGCTCTTGGGGTTGGCGCTTGGATGCCCTTTTGGCGATGTCGTCGGCCTCCTTGTTGGGGCCACGGGGCATGTGCTGCAACTCTAGGCCCTAGAACTGCTTTTTCCATTTTGCATACCTCCGCTTGGGATGCCTCCATGTGCTCGTCCCTCGGCTCATATAGCATGTTGGAGAAGTTGACGAGGAGCTGCGAGTCACCCCTGATGGTAAGGTGCTTCATCCCCAGGGCCACCGCAGCCTTAAGGCCAGCGATGAGGCCTTCATACTCTAGGATGTTGTTGGAGACCTTCTTGCCTTGTTGGAAGCAGAGCTGCACGGCTTAGTAGAGCTTGTCCTGAGTGGGTGAGATGAGCACTACTCCAGCTCCCGTGCCCTAGCATGTGAACGCGCCATCGAAATACATGACCCATCCATCTGGGGCTTCAATTCCTGGTGAGAGGGATCGGTCCTTGGCTGCTTGAAGCCGTGGGGTGTCGGTCCATTCTGCCACGAAGTCGGCAAGCGCGGCTCCCTTGATGACCCTGGTTGTGCTGAACTCCATCTGGAATGATTGCAGCTCGATGTTCCATTCAACGACTCTTCCAGCAGAATTGGGGCTCCTGAGTACCCTCTCCAGCGGGTAGGCCGAGACGACCTTGATTCGGTGACCTTGGAAGTAGTGACGCATCTTACGCGAGGCGACCAAGAGCGCGAGCAAGAGCTTTGAGGCATGGGGTACCGTGCATCGTGCTGACGAAGTACACTGGGTGCTCGACGAGGGCGGGAGCATTGACGGAGCTTGCGTCTGTCGGAGGTTGGGGCGTCTCTTGAGGTGACGGGACCCCAGGAGCCAGGTCACCCACTGGGGCCTCTACAGGCTTGCGAACGCCACCTTGCTGGGCCTGATCACTCGTTGGTGTTGCTGCAGCCTTTGCGGTGCCCTCTAGGTCATGTGTCCCCCCGGCTGGAGGTGCGACACGGCGTGATGAACCCTTGGCTTGGTGCTCTTCCTGAACCGCCACTAGAGCTACGCTAGCGGAGTAGGGAGTGGCGGAAAGGTAAAGCACTAGTGGCTCGAAAGGGCGAGGCGCCACCATCACCGGAGGGCTGGTCAACTATCTCTTGAGGTCTTGAAACGCTTGTTCAGCCTCGGGGGTCCACTCGAACGAGCCCTTGTTCTTCATCAACTTCAAGAATGGCTGGGTGCGCTCTCCCAGCTTGGAGATGAAGCGCCCCATCGAGGTCACGCAGCCCACAAGCTTCTACATCTCCTTGAGAGTTTGTGGTGGGCTCATGTCTTCTATTGCCTTGAGCTTCTCTGGGTTAGCCTCGATCCCCCTGTGGGACACGATGAAGCCCAGCAGCTTGCCAGATGGGACACTGAACATGCACTTCTCTAGGTTGAGCCGCAAGTCCACTTGGCGCAGGCTCGCGAAGGTCTCCTCCAGGTCCTGAATCAAAGTTCTCGCTTCCCGAGATTTAACCACGATGTTGTCGATGTAGGCTTCAGCGTTCCTCCCGAGCTGCTGACCCAGGGCGATATGCATCAGCCGTTGGAAGGTCGCGCCTGCGTTGCACAGCCCGAACGGCATGCAGGTGTAGCAGTACACCCCACACGGGGTTAGGAAGGTCGTCTTCTACACATCCTCTACTTCCATCTTGATCTGGTGATAGCCTGAGAACGCGTCCAGGAAGCACATCAGGTCACACTCGGCGGTGAAGTCGACAATCTGGTCAACGCGTGGAAGTGGGAACGAGTCTTGGGGACAAGCCTTGTTGAGGTTGGTGAAGTCGACACACATGCGCTCCTTCCCACCTTTCTTCGGTACGACGATGGGGTTCGCCAGCCACTCAGGGTACCGAACCTCGTGAATGACACCTGCTGCCTCCAGCTTGCGGGTTTCCTGGACGATGAAGAACTGCTTCTCTGTGGACTGTCGCCACGCCTTCTGCTTCATAGGGCGCACATTAGGGGACACCCTCAAATGATGCTCGATCACTCCCCTCGGGTCCCCTACCAGCAGCTTGGGTTCCCAGGCGAATACATCCTTGTTCACGCACAAGAACCTCACCAACACCTCCTCCTGGTCTGGGTCGAGGTTGGTGCCTATGGTGAAGGTGGCTCGTGAGGACCCATCTTCCTCGACCAACATCTGCTTAGTTTCGGCTCGATCTTGAGTGAACAACTGCTTCTTCTTTGCCGACGCGGCCTCCTTGGCTCCAGGGGTGGCCTCGTCGGCCGGTCGCACCACCGCGGCGGCTTTGAGGTCAAGCTTGAGCGCCGCCAGAGCTTCCTTGGTGTCACCAACTACGGTGAGGATGTCCTTGCTCCCGGGCATCTTCATGAGGTTGTAGGCCGGATGGGTCGCCGCCATAAACTGAGCCAGAGCCGGGTACCCGAGGATGGCGTTGTATGGGAGGCCAATGCGGGCGATGTCGAAGTCGATCAGCTCAGTGCGGTAGTTGTTGCGAGTGCCGAAGGTCACGACTAGGAGGATCTGCCCTAAGGGGCTGGCGGAGCCACCGCCGACCCCGGAGAAGGGCTTGCTGGGGCAGAGCCATTCAAGTGGTACGTGAAGAAGGCTACAAGCCTCCATGGAGAGCATGTTGAGGCCGAGGCCGCCATCGATGAGGGTCTTGGTGACATCTACGTTGTAGACAGTGGGCGTGCAAAGCATTGGGAGCACGCCGAGCAAACGGTGGTGATGGGGTGATTCCCCGAGTCGAATGTGAGGTCGGCTTTGGGTGCCACCCAATCTGGGGGAGCTCCTTGCTATATGGAAGCGGCGTCGATCTGGCGAAAGAACTGCTTGGTGTGACGGTCCGAGGGCGTCGCCTGCGAGCCGCCGAGGATGGCTGCAACGGCGAGAGGCACTGGTGCCGCGAAGCGCACGACGAAGAGGCCATGCAGCTCCTCCCAAGATGCCACTGAGGATCCTGGGAGGGTGAGTAGCCAGGCGCGTGGTGCACCAGCGAGGGCCATGGGAAGCCAGTTGGCCATGACCTTGTCGTCACCCCAGCCTTCACGACGGCCTCTTCATATGCCAGCAAGAAGGTGCTCGGGTCTGCCGTGCCGTCGTAACACAGTGGCATCACCAGCTTGAACTTGGGCGGCCATTGCACCCATCGCAAAGCGGGGCAAAGGCTCTGAGCCCCCTGGCACCATCATGGGCGTCCCTCATCCCAGCCGGAGGAGCAACACCGACCATGGGGACAGGCACGGAGGTGGTGGAGCGTGGGTCGATGAAAGGAAAGCTTCAGCGCAACCCTGCCTGGCGCGCCAAATGTCGGATTTCGAGTTTCGGCAAAACCCTCAAGGTTCGAACACTGGGGTGCGCACGAATATCTCTCCCTACCATAGCCACCCACTCCCCATGATCCCAAGACTCAGCACATCGAACTCAAATAACAAAGGACACAGGGTTTATACTGGTTCGGGCCACCGATGTGGTGTAATAACCTACTCTAGTGTGGTGTGGCGATTGCCTTGAAGGCCGAGGATGAACAAGTACAAGGGAAGAACAGCCTCCTGAGGAGAGGTCTCCTTGAGCTCGGTGATCTTGTGTGGTTGAGGATGATCTGGATGAACCGTCCCTACCTATGGTGGTGGCTAGTCCTATTTATAAAGGTCCTGGTCCTCTTCCCAAATATCAGGCGGGAAGGGATGTTGCGGATCATAGCAGAAATTTAAAATTTTCTATGCATCACCAAGATTAATCTATGGAGTCATCTAGCAACGAGAGGGAGAGGAGTGCATGTACATATCCTTGTAGATCGCGAGCGGAAGCGTTCAAGAGAACGGGGTTGATGGAGTCGTACTCGTCGTGATCCAAATCACCGATGATCCTAGCGTCCAACGGATGGCACCTCCGTGTTCAACACACGTACGGAGCAAGGACGTCTCCTGCGCCTTGATCCAGCAAGGAGGAGGGAGAGGTTGAGGAAGAGGACTCCAACAGCAGCACGACGGTGTGGTGGTGGTGGAGCAGCAGTACTCCGGCAGGGCTTCGCCAAGCTCTTGCGGAGGAGGAGAGGTGTTGGGGAGGGGAGGGGCTATGCCTTGGATGTGGTGTGCAGCCTTCCCCTTGCCCCTCTATTTATAGGGGAAGGATGAAGGGGGCTGGCCCCCTCTATATGAGATCTAGAGGGGGGGCGGCCAAGGGGAGGGGGCTTTCCCCCCAAGCAAGGGGGGCGCCCCCCTTAGGTTTTCGCCCCAACCCTAGGCGCATGGGCCCAAGGGGGGATGCGCCCAGTCCATGTAGGGCTGGTTCCCTTTCCTTTACGGCCCATTAGGCCCTCCGAGAGAGGTGGCCCCTACCGGTGGACCCCCGGAACCCCTCCTGTGGCCCCTGTACAATACTGATATGCCCCCGAACCTTTCCGGTGACCGTATGACAACTTCCTACATATAAATCTTCACCTCCAGACCATTCCGGAACTCCTCGTGATGTCCGGGATCTCATACGGGACTCCGAACAACATTCGGTAATCACATCCAAGTCTTCCTAATAACCCTAGCGTCATCGAACCTTAATTGTGTAGACCCTATGGGTTCGGGAACCATGCAGACATGACCGAGACAACTCTACGACCAATAACCAATAGCGGGATCTGGATACGCATGTTGGCTCCCACATGTTCCATGAAGATATCATCGGATGAAACACGATGTCGAGGATTCAAGCAATCCTGTATACAATTCCCTTTGTCAATCGGTATGTTACTTGCCCGAGATTTGATCGTTGGTATCCCAATACCTCGTTCAATCTCGTTACCGGCAAGTCACTTTACTCGTTCCGTAATGCATGATCCCGTGACCAACTACTTCGTCACACTGAGCTCATTATGATGATGCATTACCGAGTGGGCCCAGAGATAACTCTCCATCATACGGAGTGACAAATCCCAGTCTCGATTCATGCGAACCCAACAGACACTTTCGGAGATACATGTAGTGCACCCTTATAGCCACCCAGTTATGTTGTGACGTTTGGAACACCAAAGCACTCCTCTAGTATCTGGGAGTTGCACAATCTCCTAGTCTAAGGAAATGATACTTGACATTCAGAAAAGCTCTAGCAGACGAACTACACGATCTTGTCATATGCTTAGGATTGGGTCTTGTCCATCACATCATTCTCCTAATGATGTGATCTCGTTATCAATGACATCCAATGTCCATGGTCAGGAAACCGTAACCATCTATTGATCAACGAGCTAGTCAACTAGAGACTCACTAGGGACATGTTGTGGTCTATGTATTCACACATGTATTATGATTTCCGGATAACACAATTATAGCATGAACAATAGACAATTATCATGAACAAGGAAATATAATAATAACCATTTCATTATTGCCTCTAGGGCATATTTCCAACAGTCTCCCACTTGCACTAGAGTCAATAATCTAGTTACATTGTGATAAATCGAACACCCATAGAGTTCTGGTGTTGATCATGTTTTGCTCAAGGGAGAGGTTTAGTCAACGGATCTGCGACATTCAGGTCCGTATGCACTTTACAAATATCTATGTCTCCATTTTGAACATTTTCACATATGGAGTTGAAGCGACACTTGATATGCCTGGTCTTCCTGTGAAACCTGGGCTCCTTGGCAAGGGCAATAGCTCCAATGTTGTCACAGAAGAGAGTCATCGTGTAACACCCCGGATGTAATTTACCTTATCTGTACTCCAACTCTTGCCGTTTCCGGCCTAAGTTATTTCTATTTCATCGTTGTCGGGTTTTTGTCTCCATGTGTTGTTGCCTTTGTCATGCATCTCATATCATGTCATCATGTGCATTGCATTTGCATACGTGTTCGTCTCATGCATCTGAGCATTTTCCCCGTTGTCCGTTTTGCATTCCGGCGCTCCTATGTCACCCGGTGGTCTTTTCTACCTCTTTTCGTGTGCGAGTGTTAAACGTTTCCGGATTGGACCGAGACTTGTCATGCGGCCTTGGTTTACTACTGGTAGACCGCCTGTCAAGTTTCGTGCCATTTGGACTTCGTTTGATACTCCAACGGTTAATCGAGGGACCGAAAAGGCCTCGTGTGTGTTGCCGCCCAACACATTTAGGATTTGGCACAAAACCCACCTAAACCCGCTCCATCATCTAGAGCGTTCGATCACGATCGCGTGGCCACAAACCGCACCTCATTTGGAGCTCCCTAGCTCCCTCTACCACTATATATAGCCCCTCCTCCAAATATTCCGGGTCAAAACACCCCTAACCCTAAAAATCTGCTCGCGCCGCTGCTGGACACGTCCGTCCCGGGCGGACGAAATCGCGCTGCCACCCGCACCAGTGGCGTAGTGCCACGTGTCGCTGCTGGCAGCCTCTCGCGCCCCCTGGCCCATCCGCCTTCGCCACCGCCCGCAGGGACGTGCGCCGGGGTCGGCGCCGCCCCGACAAGCCGCGTCCTCGCCGCCGCCTTCTTCCGCGCCGGCTGGCGACCTCGTCGCCTGAGCCCGCCGGCGCCGCTCCGGTCCTCCCACGCCGGCGACCCACGCCGTCCGCGCCTGCCACCGCGCCGGAGTCGCCTCCTCACCGCCACAGCGTCCTCTCCACCGTCCGGCGACCCCCCCCTCCGGCGATCCACGACGCTTCCGGCGAGCAAGAGCTCGGATCCGATGAACCTCGGGCTGCGTGCAAGGCCGGAACCAGATCTGAGTTTTGCCCCCTCGGTTGAATTTTTCGCCCTAACCCTAATTTTTATGCTTACTTTCACGTGCCAAAACTCTGCATCCGTAGCTCCGATTCGTGCGTATGGCATATCAAAATGTTCGTCTCGACGAGTACATTATTTCATATCAATGCATCATTTTCAGTCGAGCTCATCTTGATGCCCGAAATGCTGTTGGAAGAGGGCTATGTGAGGAATATGTCAGATCTGTTTCAGCAAATGACCTTTTGTCATTTTTGCCATGTTTAATGTGTGCATGATATGATCCTGAGCTCTACATGTGTTTTGTTAAATGCCATGCCATCTTTACAGGGGTGTGTGCAATGTATTTTTGTGATATTTGTGGTGACTAGAACAAGCTTGCAAAGTAGCATAATCGTTGATGCTGATTTCAGGGACTTAGAATTTCTCTAAGTCCTTGTTCTGATATTGTTTTTATGCCATATGTTCATGTTGTTTCCTTGTGATCTGTGCCTCTTTTGAGGATAATCAGTAAGGTTGTTTTGTTAATATTGTTCTGCTCTATCCATCCATGTCTTTGTTTGCAATTATGGAGCAACCTAGCTTGAGTCAATCGAGTTCTACTTTTGCTATAAAATGATCCTGGCAGATTGTTGACATGTTTAGCGATTTTGCCGAGGATGTTTCAATTGATCCGTGTGCTATGTTATTGTTCTTGCCTTGTCTGGCTTCTATGACATGTCTTCTTGATGTATGTATGGTTAGTTTGTCATGCCATGCTTTGTAGTGAGTGCATCGAGCTCGTAAACATGCCTACTCGTCAAATCTGTTTATGTTTTTGCTATGTTCACATGCTTGCAATTGTATTTTCTCATCCCTTTTGGCTGAAGGTCACTAAGGGACTTTTGTTAAGTGCTTTGAGTAGCTTCATTTCATGCCTTGCTTTGCCATGTTAAGTTCCTGCAGCATGTAGTTTTCATGCTCTAAAGTTTGCTTCCTGATGATAAATTCCAGACTTGTGTTAATTTCACTTTTGCCATGCTTGTTTGAACCTGTTAATGGATGACTTAGCCATAGCTCAGTGTTCATCTTTTGTCAAGCATCATGAGTGGATCCCTGGCATGCATTTTGTTGTCATGTTTGAGTGCTGTAGCATATTTATCTTGATGCATTTAGTTGGTCACTTGCTGATTATCGTAGACCGGTGCCATATTTGTTTTGCTTGCCATTTCTAAACCGTGCATCCGATTCCGGTGATCTTTATATCAATTTCAACTGAAATCACCTAACCTTTCCAATGGCACTCTTGGATTTCCATGTTGAGGCCAGGTTCATTCTTTCCTTTCCAAATCTTGCATATGCATCGCATATCTCATCCCGCATATCATACCATGTTTGCATCATGTTGCTTGAGCATTACACGTGGTTGATTGTGCTCCTTTTGCTTGTTGTTCTTGTTTGGGTAGAGCCGGGAGACGAGTTCATGAATGAGGAGCCCATTGAGTCTATTTACGAGGATCAAGGCAACTCTAAGAACTTTGCAGGCAAGATGACCATACCCTCGAAATCACTTCTATCATGCCTCCCAAATTGCCATGTCAAACCTCTAACCCACCATGTTCTAGCAAACTGTTGTTTGGCTATGTTACCGCTTTGCTCAGCCCCTCTTATAGCGTTGCTAGTTGCAGGTGAAGATTGGAGATCGTTCCTTGTTGGAACATTGTTTATTGTTGGGATATAACAATATTATCTTGTTTATCTGAATGCACCTATATACTTGGTAAAGGGTGGAAGTCTTGGACTTATGCCTAGTGTTTTTTTCCACTCTTGCCGCCCTAGTTTCTGTCATATCGGTGTTATGTTCCCGGATTTTGCGCTCCTTACACGGTTGGGTTATAATGGGAACCCCTTGACAGTTTGCCTTGAATAAAACTCCTCCAGCAAGGCCCGATCTTGGTTTTACCATTCGCCACCTAGCCTTCTTCCCTTGGGTTCCGCGCACTCAAGGGTCATCTTTATTTTAAACCCCTGGGCCAGTGCTTCTCTAACTGTTGGTCCAACCCAGAGCACCATGTGAGGCCGTCCCTTGGCAACCTGTGTTACGTTGGCTCCCGTACGCTTAGCTTATCCGGTGTGCCCAGAGAACGAGATATGTGCAGCTCCTATCGGGATTTGTCGGCACAGCGGGTGGTCTTGCTGGACTTGTTTTACCATTGTCGAGGATGTCTTGTAACCGGGATGCTGAGTCTGATCTGGTTGTCTTGGGAGAAGGAATATCCTTCGTTGACCGTGAGAGGTTGTGATGGGCTAAGTTGGGACTCCCGTGCAGGGATTTGAACTTTTGAAAGTCGTGCCCGCGGTTATGGGCAGATGGGAATTTGTTAATGTCCGGTTATAGATAACATCAAACTTAACTCAATTAAAATGTAACAACCGCGTGTGTAACCATGATGGTCTCTTCTCAACGGAGTCCGGGAAGTGAACACGGTGTTGTAGTAATTCTTGACGTAGGTTGTTCTAGGATCACTTCTTGATCATAGTTGTTCGACCGTGCCTTTGCTTTCTCTTCTCGCTCTCTTTTGCGAATAGGTTAGCCACCATATAAGCTAGTCACTTGCTGCAGCTCCACATCATACGTTTACCTTACCCATAAGCTTAAATAGTCTTGATCGCGAGGGTGTGAGATTGCTGAGTCCCCGTGACTCACAGATTCCTTCCTAAACCAGATGCAAGGACCGATGATACCGCTCCAGACGATGCGCTTGAGCTCAAGTGGGAGTTTGATGAAGACTCTCGCTGTTACTATGTGTCTTTCCCAGATGATTAGTAGTGGTGCCCAGTTGGGGCGATCGGGGACTTTGTCGCATGTGGGGGTTGATCTTTATTTTGGTACAGTAGTTGGACCATGAGTGTATTGGATGAATGTAATGCTATTTATGTATTTGTGTGACGTGGCGAGTGTAAGACAACTATGTATCTTTTTCCCTTTATTTATATTACATGGGTTGTTTGCGAAGATTACCTCACTTGCGACATTGTTTTCAATGCGGTTATGCCTCTAAGTCGTGCTTCGACACGTAGGAGATATAGCCGCATCGATGGCCTTACAAGTTGGTAATCAGAGCCTTCCCCGACCTTAGGAGCCCCCTGCTTGATCGAATCGTTGGCGTTGTTGAGTCTAGGAAAATGTTTTGAGTCATTTAGGAATTATATATCGGAGAGTTAGGAATTCTTTTTACTCCTCAGTCCCTTCGTCGCTCTGGTGAGGCACCCCACCATAGACTTTTGACTCTTCTCTTCTCAAATTTCACTAAATTTTTTTTAGGATCACGCGGGTATCTTGGGATTGTTCCGATGGTTTTGTGACGAGAACATTGTTCTTGGTGCCTCCTGACATTTAGGGGTTGTGGCAGTGTCCCGGGGAGTTGAGCTCCGAGGTGTTGTCGTCACAATTTTATCGTTGAGATTTTGGAATACCTGAGTTTCGCCGACATCGAAAATATCTTTTATTAAGTTGTTGGTGAGATAACCTCGACGCCACCTAGTACTGGGGCGGGAGTTCGGGAGTATTGCCATAACTCGTATAACGGATGCTTTTTCGAAGGTTGAGGTAAATGATTTCTGAAGGTTTCTTGGTTATGTGTTGAAGGATGGATACTGCTGGATGTAGGATTTGCTAGATTTGGGTGAGATATTATGCTTCCCCTGTATCCCCAGCACCTGATTGCATAACCTGAAAGGTTCGGGAGTTTCATAGGTGGGAATTCTTGTAGCTCTAGTTCTTCTTCCCCGGATATTTGGATTGGGATTGGGTAATGCCCACCAAGTATTCGTTCTTGTCCGTACCTTGTTGGTTTTATTCTTCTACCTCAATTCTAAGTGGCTTCTCAATTTATGGAAATGTGACCATTTCGATTGGAATACATTCGTTCATTTTGTTCGGATGCGAAGACTTTATGTTGCAATTTCAAACCTTTTGATTCAGCTTCATATTTGCCTGTCTATATGCTAATGGATGTCACCCTCTTCAGGATGGCTCCTCCAATGCGCACGACTCCGAATCCTGATCCGCCGCCGCCACCTCCACCTCCGGAGGCATGGCAAGCTGTGATGGACGCTACCAATGCAAACACGCAGCTGATCATGCAAATTCTTCAAGAGCGCAACCAAGGGAATCATGGCCATGGCAACAATCAGAATCAGTTCGCTACACTCAACCAGTTCCTTGCTAACCAGCCAAAGACCTTCAGCAATTGTGTTGAGGCACCAGACGCTGATGATTGGCTCGTGGACATATGCAAGCATTTCGAGTGCAGTAATGTCAGGCCTAAGGACTTTGTCAAATTTGCCTCCTTCCAACTCAAAGACCAAGCTGCAGAATGGTTTCAGCAGTACAAAGATTCCAGAGGAGGCCGTGCGATTACCTAGGATGAATTCCATCAAGACTTCAAAGCTCATCATATTCCTCAGAGCGTGGTTGAGAGCAAGCGTGAGGAATTCCGCAACCTGAAGCAAGGCACTATGTCTGTTTACCAGTACAACATCATGTTTCAGAAGCTCGCCCGTTTTGCTAAGCAAGACGTCACTGACGAGAAGAGCATGATATACCAGTTCAGGGGTGGTCTCAGAGAAGAATTCCAGCTAGCTCTCGTCCTCTTTGAGCCCAAGAAGTACGATGAGTTTTACAACATGGCAATGAAGCAAGAGGCTGCCCAACTGAAGTGTGATGCTTCCAAGAAGCGAGTCTGAGATGCAACTCCTTCTTCCTCTACTCAAGTGGCTAAGAAGCAAAAGTATTGGCTTCCTCCTCCTTCGTTCCGTCAGCCCTATCAGCAGAAGAGCAAAGGTGGCAATGGATCTTCCCACCCACCCAACCCTGGCTTTCAGAACAAGACTTCGTCAAGCTCCAAGATCAAGTGCTCCGTATCACTGTCCGCTCTCGGAGGTCACGTGCAACAAGTGCCAACAGAAGGGTCACTATGCCAACAAATGCTTCAATCAGAGGCATCTCCCTCCTCCTCCTCCTCCTCCTGTGAGATCCGCAAGTACAGCTATGGTCAAGCGTAACCCCAAGTACGTCAAGGTCAACTTGATGAATGCAGCTCAGGCAGAGGACTCGTCAGATGTCATCATGGGTAACCTTCCTGTTAACGATATTCCTATAAAAGTTCTTTTTGACACAGGTGCATCGCATTGTTTCAAGTCAAGATCATTTGTTTCCAAGCGTGACTTCGTTTGGCAAATGTTGGGTAAACCTATGGGAGTGGTTTCTCCGGCTAAGTCTATGATGGCTACTTCGATAGTCCCGGATGTTTCTATCATGTTGGGCGACTACAAGTTTCTGGCTTCTCTAATGGTCCTTGGTAACTCGGATATTGATCTTATTCTCGGAATGGATTGGCTTTCCAAGCACAAGGCTCAGCTTGATTGTGCTGCCAGGCAGATTCAATTGACTCATTCGTCTGAGGATGTAATTGTCTTTGCCGCTAATGACGATACCATTCGACTGTTTTCTCTCAATGAGAAGGATGAGATGGAGGCCATCTCGCAAATTCCAGTCGTTTGCAAATATCAAGACGTCTTTCCAGAAGAGCTTCCAGGAATGCCTCCGCACCGGCCAGTTGAATTTGTCATCGATCTTGAGCCTGGCATGGAACCTATTTGCAAACGTCCTTATAATCTTGGACCTGAAGAGTTGAAGGAGCTGAAGAAACAACTAGATATTCAAGAGCGAATGGGTCTCATCCGACCTAGTTCTTCTCTGTGGGGTTGTGGAGTTCTTTTTGTGAAGAAGAAGGATGGAACGGACCGACTCTGTGTCGACTACCGTCCATTGAACAAGAAGACTATAAAGAACAAGTACCCACTTCCCAACATCAACGAGCTGTTTGAACAACTCAAAGGTGCTCAAGTATTCTCCAAGCTTGATCTCCGTATGGGCTATCATCAGATTCGAATTCGTGAGCAAGATATCCCCAAGACAGCATTCAGAACAAGCTATGGTTCATATGAATACACTGTCATGTCTTTCGGCCTCGTCAACGCTCCTCCGACATTCTCTCGCATGATGAACTTCATCTTCAACCCCTACACAAATGACTTCGTCTTGGTCTACCTCGATGACATTTTGGTCTTTTCCAAGAACAAGGAAGATCATGCCAAGCACTTGCGTCTGGTGCTGGATAAGCTCAGAGAACATCAATTCTATGCCAACTGTTCAAAGTGCGAGTTTTGGCTCGATGATGTTCTCTATCTTGGGCATATCATCTCTGCCAAGGGCATAGCGGTGAATCCTGAGAAGGTGTCTGCAATTGTGAATTGGGAACCACCTCAGAACGTGAAGCAACTCCGCAGCTTCCTTGGTCTCGCAAGCTATTGTCGAAGGTTCGTTGAGAACTTTTCAAAGATCGCGAAGCCTCTTTCAACCTTCTCCAGAAGCACGTGAAGTACGTTTGGTCTCCTGAATGTGACATCGCTTTCAACACCCTGAAAGAGAAATTAGTCACTGCTCCAGTTCTGACTCCTCCTGATGAATCCAAACCGTTCGAGGTCTTCTGTGATGCCTCTCTTCAAGGTCTTGGTGCAGTGTTGATGCAAGAGAAGAAAGTTGTGGCTTATACTTCTCGCCAGTTGAAGCCCAATGAAAAGAACTACCCCACTCATGACCTCGAGTTGGCGGCAGTTGTGCATGCTCTTTTGAACTTGGAGACATCTCTTATTGGGAAGAAAAGTGGACATCTTCACTGACCACAAGAGTCTCAAGTACATCTTCACTCAGCCTAATCTCAACCTCAGGCAGACTCGTTGGGTCGAAATGATTCAAGAGTATAATCCGAGCATCGAATATACTCCAGGCAAGGCCAATGTAATTGCTGACGCATTGAGCAGGAAGGCTTACTGCAACAGTTTGATTCTCAAGCCTTACCAACCCGAGCTTTGTGAAGCTTCCGCAAACTCAATCTGCAAGTTGTTCCTCAAGGTTTCCTCGCCAACCTCCAAGTCTCTCCTACTTTGGAAGATCAGATTCGCGAGGCTCAACTTCTTGATGCTATGGTGAAGAAGGTGAAGGTTGGGACTGCTAAGAGTCAACCTAAGTACAAGTTCTATCGCCTTTATGACAAGGATACTCTATTCTTCGAGGATCACTTTGTTGTGCCTAAAGGTGACCTTCGTAAAGTCATTATGAACGAGGCTCACAATTCACTCCTCTCTATTCACCGTGGAAGTACAAAGATGTACCATGACCTCAAGCAGTCGTATTGGTGGACTCGAATGAAGCGTGAGATTGCTCAGTTCATGAATGAATGTGATGTCTGCAGAAGAGTGAAAGCAGAACACCAACGACCAGCTGGTCTCCTCCAACCTCTTGCCATTCTAGAATGGAAGTTTGACCACATTGAGATGGACTTCGTGACTGGGTTTCCAAAGTCCAAGCGTGGCAATGATGCTATATTCGTTGTCATCGACAAACTCACTAAAGTGGCTGATTTTCTGCCTATCAAAGAGTCTATCACAGCAGCTCAATTGGCAGAGCTTTATACCTCTCGGATTGTCTCTCTGCACGGCATTCTGCAGTTGATTTCTTCAGATCATGGAAGCATCTTCACCTCTAAGTTTTGGTATTCTTTTCAGAAGGCCATGGGCACCTACATCCGTTTCAGCACAGCTTTTCATCCTCAAACTAGCGGCCAAGTCGAGCGTGTCAATCAGATTCTTGAAGATATGCTCAGGGCTTGTGTTATCTCTTTCGGTATGAAGTGGGAAGATTGTCTTCCATATGCTGAGTTTTCCTACAACAACAGCTTTCAAGCGAGTTCGGGCAAGTCCCCATTTCAAATTCTCTATGGCAGGAAGTGTCGTACTACTCTTAACTGGTCAGAGACTGGTGAACGTCAACTTCTTGGCAATGACTTGATCACAGAGGCAGAGGAAATGTGCAAAGTCATTCGTGACAAACTCAAAGCCACGCAATCGCGCTAGAAGAGCTACTATGATAGTAAGCATCGTGGTTTGGCTTTCGAGATCGAAGACCATGTTTACCTCCGCGTCTCTCCAATGAAAGGTACTCGTCGCTTTGAAATCAAAGGGAAGCTTGCCCCTAGATACGTGGGTCCTTTCAAAATCGTCAGCAAGAGAGGCGATCTCACCTATCGACTTGAGCTTCCCTCCAACTTTGCAAACGTGCACGACGTGTTTCACGTGTCTCAACTCCGCAAGTGCTTCAAGACCCCTGACCGCACCGTCAACTTCGAAGACATTGATCTCCAAGAAGACCTTTCTTATCGGAAGCACCCCGTTGCTATCCTTGAAGAGACTGAGCGCAAGACTCGCAACAAGTCAATCAAATTCCTAAAAGTCAAGTGGTCACATCATTCCGACCGTGAAGCCACCTGGGAACGCGAGGATCACCTCCGTTCTGAGTACCCGGAGTTTTTCCAGTCCTAGATCTCGGGACGAGATCTTTCATAGTGGTGGAGTGTTGTAACACCCCGGATGTAACTTACCTTATCTGTACTCCAACTCTTGCCGTTTCCGGCCTAAGTTATTTCTATTTCATCGTTGTTGGGTTTTGTCTCCGTGTGTTGTTGCCTTTGTCATGCATCTCATATCATGTCATCATGTGCATTGCATTTGCATATGTGTTTGTCTCATGCATCCGAGCATTTTCCCCGTTGTCCGTTTTGCATTCAGGCGCTCCTATGTCACCCGGTGGTCTTTTCTACATCTTTTTGTGTGCGGGTGTTAAAAGTTTCCGGATTGGACCGAGACTTGTCATGCGGCCTTGTTTTACTACTGGTAGACTGCCTGTCAAGTTTCGTGCCATTTGGACTTCGTTTGATACTCCAACGGTTAACCGAGGGACCGAAAAGGCCTCGTGTGTGTTGCAGCCGAACACCCTTCCAATTTGGCCCAAAACCCACCTAAACCCTCTCCATCATCTAGAGCGTTCGATCACAATCGCGTGGCTGCAAACCACACCTCATTTCGAGCTCCCTAGCTCCCTCTACCTCTATATATAGCCCCTCCTCCAAATATTCCGAGTCAAAACACCCCTAACCCTAAAAATCCGCTCGCGCCGCTGCCGGACACGTCCGTCCCGGGCGGACGAAATCGCGCCGCCGCCCAGACTAGTGGCGTAGTGCCACGTGTCGCCGCCGGCAGCCTCCCGCTGCGACCCGCCGAGGCCCGTGGGGAGCCCCCGTGCCCATCCGCCTTCGCCGCCGCCCGTAGGGATGTGCGCCCGGGTCCGCGCCTCCCCGACAAGCCGGCTCCTCGCCACCGCCTTCTTCCGTGCTGGCTGGCGACCTCGTCGCCCGAGGCCGCCGGCGCCGCTCCGGTCCTCCCACGTCGGCGACCCACGCCGTCCGCGCCCGCCACCACTCCAGAGTCGCCTCCTCACTGCCCAGGCGTCCTCTCCACCGTCTGGCGACCCCCCTCCGGCGATCCACGACGCTTTCGACGAGCAGGAGCTCGGATTCGGCGAACCTCGGGCCGCATGCAAGGCCGGATCCAGATCAGAGTTTTTCCCCCTCGGTTGACTTTTTCGCCCTAACCCTAATTTTTATGCTTACTTTCACCTGCCATAACTCTGCATCCGTAGCTCCGATTCATGCGTGTGGCATATCAAAATGTTTGTCTCGACGAGTACATCATTTCATCTCATTGCATCATTTTCATTTGAGCTAATCTTGATGCCCGAAATGCTGTTGGAAGAGGGCTATGTGAGGAATATGTCAGATCTGTTTCAGCAAATGATCTGTTGTCATTTTTGCCATGTTTAATGTGTGCATGATATGATCCGGAGCTCTACATGTGTTCTGTTAAATGCCATGCCATCTTTACAGGGGTATATGCGATGTATTTTTGTGATATTTGTGGTGACTAGCACAAGCTTGCAAAGTAGCGTAATCGTTGATGCAGATTTCAGGGACTTAGAATTTCTCTAAGTCCTTGTTCTGATATTGTTTTTATGCCATATGTTCATGTTGTTTCTAGTGATCCGTGCCTCTTTTGAGGATGATCAGTAAGAATGTTTTGTTAATATTGTGGTGCTCTATCCATCCATGTCTTTGTTTGCAATTATGGGTCACCCTAGCTTGAGTCAATCGAGCTCTACTTTTGCTATAAAATGATCCTGGCAGATTGTTGACATGTTTAGCGATTTTGCCGAGGATGTTGCTATTGATCCGTGCATGCTATGTTATTGTTTTTGCCTTGTCTGGCTTCTATGCCATGTCTTCTTGATGGATGTATGCTTAGTTTGTCATGCCATGCTCTGTAGTGAGTGCATCGATCTCGTAAACATGCCTACTCATCAAATCTGTTTGCATGCTCCAGTTTTTCACTAAGTCTGAATTTGTTTATGTTTTTGCTATGTTCACATGCTTGCAATTGTATTTTCTGATCCCTTTTGGCTCAAGGTCACTAAGGGACTTATGTTAAGTGATTTGAGTAGCTTCATGCCATGCCTTGCTTTGCCATGTTAAGTTCCTGTAGCATGTAGTTTTCATGCTCTAAAGTTTGCTTCCTGATGATAAATTCTAGACTTGTATTAATTTCACTAAGTCTGAAACCTGTTATCATTTGCACTTTTGCCATGCTTGTTTGAACATGTTAATTGATGATTTAGCCGTAGCTCAGTGTTCATATTTTGTCAAGCATCACGAGTGGATCCCTACCATGTATTTTGTTGTCATGTTTGAGTGCTGTAGCATATTTATCTTGATGCATTTAGTGGGTCACTTGCTGATTATCATAGACCGGTGCCATATTTGTTTTGCTTGCCATTTCCAAACCGTGCATCCGATTCCGGTGATCTTTATATCGATTTCAACCGAAATCACCTCACCTTTCCAGTGGCACTCTTGGATTTCCAAGTTGAGGCCAGGTTCATTCTTTCCTTTCCAAATCTTGCATATGCATCGCATATCTCATCCCGCATATCATACCACGTTTGCATCATGTTGCTTGAGCATTGCATGTGGTTGATTATGCTCCTTTTGCTTGTTGTTCTTGTTTGGGTAGAGCCGGGAGACGAGTTCGTGAATGAGGATCCCGTTGAGTTTGTTTACGTGGATCAAGGTAACTCTGAGAACTTTGCAGGCAAGATGACCATACCCTCGAAATCACTTCTATCTTTACTTGCTAGATGCCCGCTCTTTTGCTATGCCTATGCTATGATACCTTCCACTTGCTTATCATGCCTCCCAAATTGCCATGTCAAACCTCAAACCCACCATGTCCTAGCAAACCGTTGTTTGCCTATGTTACCGCTTTGCTCAGCCCCTCTTATAGCGTTGCTAGTTGCAGGTGAAGATTGGAGATCGTTCCTTGTTGGAACATTGTTTATTGTTGCGATATCACAATATTATCTTGTTTATCTGAATGCACCTATATACTTGTTAAAGGGTGGAAGGCTTGGCCTTATGCCTAGTGTTTGGCTCCACTCTTGCCGCCCTAGTTTCCGTCATATCGGTGTTATGTTCCCGGATTTTGCGTTCCTTACACGGTTGGGTTATAATGGGAACCCCTTGACAGTTCGCCTTGAATAAAACTCCTCCAGCAAGGCTCGACCTTGGTTTTACCATTTGCCACCTAGCCTTTTTTCCTTGGGTTTCACGGACTCAAGGGTCATCTTTATTTTAAATCCCCGGGCCAGTGCTTCTCTAAGTGTTGGTCCAACCCAGAGCACCGTGCGAGGCCGTCCCTTGGCAACTTGGGTTACGTTGGCTCCCGTATGCTTAGCTTATCCGGTGTGCCCTGAGAATGAGATATGTGCAGCTCCTATTGGGATTTGTCGGCACAGCGGGTGGTCTTGCTAGACTTGTTTTACCATTGTTGAGGATGTCTTGTAACCGGGATGCCGAATCTGATCAGGTTGTCTTGGGAGAAGGAATATCCTTCGTTGACCGTGAGAGCTTGTGATGGGCTAAGTTGGGACTCCCCTGCAGGGATTTGAACTTTCGAAAGCCGTGCCTGCAGTTATGGGCAGATGGGAATTTTTTAATGTCTGGTTGTAGATAACATGAAACTTAAGTCAATTAAAATGCAACAACCGCGTGTGTAACCGTGATGGTCTCTTCTCGGCGGAGTCCGGGAAGTGAACATGGTGTTGGAGTAATGCTTGACGTAGGTTATTCTAGGATCACTTCTTGATCATAGTTGTTCGATCGTGCTTTTGCTTTCTCTTCTCGCTCTCTTTTGCGAATAGGTTAGCCACCATATATGCTAGTCGCTTGCTGCAGCTCCACATCATACCCTTGCCTTACCCATAAGCTTAAATAGTCTTGATCGCGAGGGTTTGAGATTTCTGACTCCCCGTGACTCACAGGTTCCTTCCTAAACCAGATGCAGGGACCGATGATACCGCTCCAAACGATGCGCCTGAGCTCAAGTGGGAGTTCAATGAAGACTCTCGCCGTTACTATGTATCTTTCCCAGATGATCAGTAGTGGTGCCCAGTTGGGGCGATCGGGGACTTTGTCGCATGTGGGGGTTGATCTTTATTTTGGTACCATAGTCGGACCATGAGTGTATTGGATGAATGTAATGCTATTTATGTATTTGTGTGACGTGGCGAGTGTAAGCGAACTATGTATATTTTTCCCTTTATTTATATTACATGGATTGTTTGCGAAGATTACCTCACTTGCGACATTGGTTTCAATGCGGTTATGCCTCTAAGCCGTGCTTCGACACGTAGGAGATATAGCCGCATCGAGGGCGTTACACATCGGGCCCGACGCATTGGGAATAACTCCTAGGTCGGTAATGAACTCCTTCACCCAGATTGCTTCTTGTGCTGCCTCCGAGGCTGCCATGTACTCCGCTTCACATGTAGATCCCACCATGACGCTTTGTTTGCAACCGCACCAGCTGACTGCCCCACCATTCAAAATATACACGTATCTGGTTTGTGACTTAGAGTCATCCAGATCTGTGTCGAAGCTAGCATCAACGTAACCCTTTACGATGAGCTCTTCGTCACCTCCAAAAACGAGAAACATATCCTTAGTCCTTTTCAGGTACTTCAGGATATTCTTGACCACTGTCTAGTGTTCCATGCCGGGATTACTTTGGAACCTTCCTACCAAACTTACGGCAAGGTTTACATTAGGTCTGGTACACAACATGGCATACATAATAGACCCTATGGCTGAGGCATAGCGAACGACACTCTTCTTTTTCTATCTTCTGCCATGGTCGGGCATTGAGTCGTGCTCAATCTCGTACCTTGCAACACAGGCAAGAACCCCTTCTTGGACTGATCCATATTGAACTTCTTCAATATCTTGTCAAGGTACGTACTCTGTGAAAGACCAATGAGGCGTCTCGATATATCTCTATAGATCTTGATGCCTAATATATAAGGAACTTCTCCAAGACCCTTCATTGAAAAACACTTGTTCAAGTAGGCCTTTATGCTTTCCAAGAATTTTATATCATTTCCCATCAATAGTATGTCATCCACATATAATATGAGAAATGCTACAGAGCTCCCACTCACTTTCTTGTAAACACAGGCTTCTCCATAAGTCTGCGTAAACCCAAACGCTTTGATCATCTCATCAAATCGAATGTTCCAACTCCGAGATGCTTGCACCAGCCCATAGATTGAGCGTTGGAGCTTGCACACCTTGTCAGCATTCTTAGGATCGACAAAACCTTTCGGCTGCATCATATACAATTCTTCCTTAAGGAAACCATTAAGGAATGCCGTTTTGACGTCCATTTGCCATATCTCATAATCATAGAATGCGACAATTGCTAACATGATTCAGATGGACTTCAGCTTCGCTACGGGTGAGAAAGTCTCATCGTAGTCAACCCCTTGAACTTGTCGATAACCCTTAGTGACAAGCCGAGCCTTATAGATGGTCACATTACCATCCGCGTCAGTCTTCTTCTTAAAGATTCATTTATTTTCTATGGCTCGCTGATCAACAGGCAAGTCAGTCAAAGTCCATACTTCGTTTTCACACATGAATCCTATCTCGGATTTCATGGCTTCCAGCCATTTGTCCGAATCTGGGCCCGCCATTGCTTCTTCATAGCTCGAAGGTTCACCATTGTCCAACAACATGATTTCCAGGACAGGGTTGCCGTACCACTCTGGTGCGGAATGTGTCCTTGTGGACCTACGAAGTTCAGTAGCAACTTGATCTGAAGTTTCAAGATCATCATCATTAACTTCCTCTCTAGTCGGTGCAGGCATCTCAGGAACATTTTCCTGAGCTGCGCCACTCTCCGGTTCAAGAGGCAATACTTCATCAAGTTCTACTTTCCTCCCACTTACTTCTTTCGAGAGAAACTCTTTCTCTAGAAAGGATCCATTCTTGGCAACAAAGATTTTGCCTTCAGATCTGATTACCAACCTGTAACACCCTCGATGCGACTATAGCTCCCACGTGTCGAGGCACGACTTAGAGACATAATCGCATTGAAGGCATATGTCGCAAGTTAGGCAATCTTCACAACATCCCATGTAATATATATATAATAAAAGGGGAGATAACATAGTTGGCTTACACTTGGCACGTCAATCAAGTACATAAATAACATTACGTCATTCAAACACTCATGGCCCGACTACGGCGCCAAAATAAAAGATAATCCAACATGCGACACGGTCCCTATCACCCCCAACTGGGAACCACTACTGATCATCAGGGAAAGAAACATAGTATCATTGAGAGTCCTCGTCAAACTCCCACTTGAGCTCAAGTGCGTCACCTGGAGCGGACTCATCAGGCCCTGCATCTGGTGTAATAGTAATCTATGAGCCACAGGGACTCAGCAATCTCGCACCCTCATGATCAAGACTATTTAAGCTTACAGGTAAGGCAAGGTAAATAAGTGGAGCTGCAGCAAGCGACTAACAAATATGGTGGCTATCCTGTTTGAAAAAGAGAGCGAGAAGAGGAGGCAAAGCGCGAGCGAGAAACTAGAGGACAACCAGCGCAAGCATTACTCCAACACCGTGTTCACTTCCCAGACTCCGCCGAGAAGAGACCATCACGGTAACTCACACGGTTGATTCATTTTAATTAAGTTATGGTTCAAGTTATCTAAACCGGGCATTAACAAATTCCCATCTGCCCATAACCGCGGGCACGGGTTTCGAAAGTTCAAATCCCTGCAGGGGAGTCCCAACTTAGCCCATGACAAGCTCTCACGGTCAACGAAGGAATAGACCTCCTCCCGGATGTTCCGATCAGACTCGGTACCTCGGTTCTTCAAGACACTTCGACAGGTTAAAACAAGACCAGCAACACCGCCTGAATGTGTGGAAAAATCCCGATAGGAGCTGCACATATCTCGTTCTCAGGGCACACTCAGATGAGCTCTCCATACAACTAAAACCAAACCTCGAGTTTCCCCGAGGGGGCGCTGCACAGGACTCTAGTTTGGACCAACACTCAGAGGAGCACTGGCCCGGGGGGGCTAAAATAAGATGACCCTCGGGCTCCGGAAACCCAAGGAAAAAGAGGCTAGGTGGCAAATGGTAAAACCAAGGTTGGGCATTGCTGGAAAAGCTTTAATCAAGGCGAACTATCAAGGGGTTCCCATTATAACCCAACCGCGTAAGGAACGCAAAAACCCGGGAACATAACACCGATATGACGGAAACTAGGGCGGCAAGAGTGGAACAAAACACTAGGCGAGAGGCCGAGACTTCCACCCTTTACCAAGTATATAGATTCATTAAGATAACAAGATAATCTAATGATATCCCAACAAGTAAATATTGTTCCAACAAGGAACGGTCTCCAATCTTCACCTGCAACTAGTAATGCTATAAGAGGGGCTGAGCAAAGCGGTAACATAGCCAATCAACGGTTTGCTAGGACATGGTGGGTTAGAGGTTTGACATGGCAATTTGGGAGGCTCGAAAGCAAGTGGTAGGCATCGTAGCATTGGCATAGCAAAAGAGCGAGCATCTAGCAAAGCAAAGATAGTAGTGATTTCGAGGGTATGATCATCTTGCCTGCAAAGTTGTCAGAGTTGACTGGATCCTCGAAAGCAAACTCAACGGGCTCCTCGTTAGTGAACTCGTCTCCCGCATCTATCCAAACAAGACAAACAAGCAAATGGAACACAATCAACCACGTGCAAAGCTCAAACAATATGATGCAAAGATGGTATGCTATGCGGGATGCGATGCGGGATGCATATGCAAGATTTGACAAGGGATGCATGAACCTGGCCTCAACTTGGGAATCCAAGTGTGCCACTAGAAAGATGAGATGAAATCGCTTGAAAAGGATATAAAGAACGCCAGAATCGGACTTACGGTTTGGAAATGGCAAGCGATTCAAATATGATCACGCTCTGCGATTTACAGCAAGTAGCCATCTAAATGCAATGAGATGAACATGCTACAACATTCAAACATGGCATAAAAATACATGGCAGGGATGAATTCAAGATGCTTAACAAAAATCTAGCACTGAGCTACGGCCAATTCATCCATAAAAAGGTTCAAACAAGCATGGCAAAAATGCATATGGTAAACAAATTTGAGACTTAGTGAGATTAACACTTGTCTGGATTCTCAGATTAGGTAGCACTCTTCGGAGCACTAAAACTATATGATACAACACCTGAACATGGAAAACTAAAGCATGGCATGGAGCTACTCAAAGAGCTTAACAAAAGTCCCTTAGTGACCTTGAGCCAAAAGGGATCAGAAAATACAATTGCAAGTCTGTGAACATGGCAAAAACATAATCAGTTCTCACTTAGTGAAAACTGGAGCATGCTGAAACAGATATCAAGTAGGCATGTTTACGAGCTCGATGCACTCACTACGGAGCAAGTCATGAGAAGCTAAGCATACACCCATCAAGAATACACAAAATGCAAGCTAGACATGGCAAGAACAATAACATAGCATGCACGGATCAACTACAACATCCTCGGCAAAATTGCTAACAAGTAGACAATCTGCCCAGATTTACGAAGTAGCAAAAGTAGAGCTTGATTGACTCAAGATAGGGTGCTCCATAATTGCAAACAAAGATATGGATGGATAGGGCACTACAATATTAACAAAACATACTTACTGATCATCCTCAAAAGAGGTATGGATCACTAGGAAACAACATGAACATATGGCCATATGAGATAAACAGCTCAAGGACTTAGTGGAAATGCTAAGTCCCTGAAATCAGCATTACCAAGTGCCTCACTTTGCAAGCTCGTGCTAGTCACCACACACATCACAAAAATACATGGGTTGCACCTCTGGAAAGATGGAAAAACCCTTAACAAAACATATGTAGAGCACCAGGGCATATCATGCACACAATAATTATGGCAAAAATGACAAATATCTACATGGAGTAGCAGATCTGACAATTATCTCAAGTAGCACTCTTCTAACAGCATTTCGGGCATCAGGATGAATCCAAATGAAAATGATGCAATGGAATGAAATGATGTGCTCTCTGAGACGAACAATTCGATATGCTATATGCCCAAAACGGAGGTATGGATGCAAAGTTATAGCACGATGAACAGGGCAACATGAGCTAGGGTTTCGGGCAAAAAAATCAACCGGATCTGGATCTAGCACTGTAGCGGGTACTGTAGCGGTACTGTAGAAGACGGGCTCGAGGTCGCAGAAAATGGAGGCGAGGTCACCGGACTTGGCGCGGGGGCGGCCGGAGAGGTCAGATCTGACCGGATCCCGCCGGATCCGGGCGCGGCGGGGCCGGAGGAGCAGCGGGCCGGGGAGGGGCGGCGACGAGGCGGAGCGGCGGCGGGCTCCGGCGCGCTTGGCGGCGGTCGGCCGCCGGAGAAGCGGTGAGGGCGGCGCGGAGGAAGGCGGGCGCCGGCGAAGAGGCAGGCAGGCGGCGGGGAACGGGCCGCGCGGGGGCCCCGAGCAGGCCGGACGGGCCGCGCGCGCGGGTAGCGGCGCGACGATGTGGGCGCGGCGGCTCAGCCACTCAGGAGCCGACACGTGGCGGCGGCGCTGGGAGGACGGACATGTCCGGTCTGCGAGTTTTGTCCGGCGGCGGCGGGTGGAGATAGATCTAGGGTTTTGGAGAGGGTATCCGCGAATTTAGAGGAGGGGGGTCTTTATATAGGCATAGAGGGAGCTAGGAGAGTCCAAATGAGGTGCGGTTTGCGGCCACGCAATCGTGATCGAACGCTCTAGATGATGGAGAGGGTTTTGGTGGGATTTGGGCCAAATTGGAGGGGTGTTGGTCTGCAACACACACAAGGCCTTTTCGGTCCCTCGGTTAACCGTTGGAGCATCAAACGAAGTCCAAATGGTACGAAACTTGACAGGCGGTCTTCCGGTAGTAAACCAAGGCCGCTTGGCAAGTCTCGGTCCGGAAATGTTTAATCCCCACACACAAAAGAAAGGTAGAAATGACCACCGGAGGAGAACGAAGCGCCGGAATGCAAAACGGACAACGGGGAAAATGCTCGAATGCATGAGATGAACACGTATGCAAATGCAAAGCACATGATGACATGATATGAGATGCATGACAACGTTAACAACACACGAAGACAAAGACCCGAACCCGAGAAAATAAAATAACTTTAGGCCGGAAACGGCAAGAGTTGGAACACATATTGGGAAAATTATATCCGGGGTGTTACAACACTCCACCACTACAAAAGGATCTTGTCCCGAGATCTAGGACTGAAAGAATGCCGAGTATTCAGAACGGAGGTGATCCTCGCATTCCCAGGTAGCTTCACGATCAGAATGGTGTGACCACTTGACTTTGAGGAATTTGATTGACTTGTTGCGAGTCTTGCGTTCAGTCTCTTCAAGAATAGCAACTGGGTGCTCACGATAAGAGAGATCTTCTTAGAGCTCAATGTCCTCGAAGTTGACGGTGCGGTCAGGAGTCTTGTCGCACTTTCGGAGCAGAGAGACATGGAACACATCATGAACATTTGCAAAGTGTGAAGGAAGCTCGAGTTGATAGGTGAGATCGCCTCTCTTGCTGACAATCTTGAAAGGTCCCACGTATCTGGGGGCAAGCTTCCCTTTGATACCAAAGCGACGAGTACCTTTCATAGGAGAGACGCGGAGGTAAACATGATCTCCGATCTCGAAAGCCAAATCACGATGCTTACTGTCATAGTATCTCTTCTGGCGGGATTGGGCTGCTTTGAGGTTATCTCGAATGACTTTGCACATTTCCTCTGCCTCTGTGATTAAGTCCATTCCGAGAAGCTGACGTTCACCGGTTTCAGACCAGTTGAGAGGGGTACGACACTTCCTGCCATACAAAATTTCAAATGGGGCCTTGCCTGAACTTGCTTGAAAAATGTTGTTGTAGGAGAATTCAGCATATGGAAGACAATCCTCCCACTTCATGCCGAAGGAGATCACACAAGCCCTGAGCATATCTTCAAGAATCTGGTTGACACGCTCGACTTGGCCGCTAGTTTGAGGATGAAAAGCTGTGCTGAAGTGGATGTTGGTGCCCATGGCCTTCTGAAAAGAATCCCAAAACTTGGAGGTAAAGATGCTGCCACGGTCTAAAGAGATCACTTGTGGAATACCGTGTAGAGAGACAATTCGAGAGGTATAGAGTTCCGCCAATTGAGCTGCAGTGATTGACTCTTTGATAGGCAGAAAATGAACCACTTTGGTGAGTTTGTCCACGACAACGAATATAGCATCATTGCCACGCTTGGACTTTGGAAACCCAGTCACGAAGTCCATCTCAATGTGGTCAAACTTCCATTCTGGAATGGCAAGAGGTTGGAGAGACCAGATGGCCTTTGGTGTTCTGCCTTCACTCTTCTGCAGACATCACATTCATTCACGAACTGAGCAATCTCGCGCTTCATTCGAGTCCACCAATAAGCCTGCTTGAGGTCCTGATACATCTTCGTACTCCCAGGGTGGATGGAGAGGAGAGAATTGTGAGCCTCGTTCATGATCACTTTACGAAGTTCACCTTTGGGTACAATAATATGATCCTCGAAGAAGAGAGTATCCTTGTCATCAAGGCGGTAGCACTTGTACTTGGGTTGACTCTTGGCAATCCCAATATTCACCTTTTTCACCATAGCATCAAGAAGCTGGGCTTGGCGAATCTGGTCTTCCAAGGTAGGAGAGACTTGAAGGTTGGCGAGGAAACCTTGAGGAACAACTTGCATATTTGTCGGTGTTCTAGGAACGGGGGTCCCCAGACTTGCCTGCCTGCGGCCCGCGGCGTGGCTCGAAAGGGGGCCCAGCACGGCCCATCTTCATCAACACAAGACTCAAGACCCTCGCGAGGGGCCAAGCCCCGCGAGGCGGACAACACGGATCTTCCTCAGGCACGGCCTCATCAGGCTGGCTCGTGAGGAAGCGGAGAGATCAAGGCGGGGTACCTCGCGAGGTGCCCGTGATGCGAGCCATGATGACTCGGGGCGCCAGGCGGGTGCCAGCCCGCGCAGCGTCCTCCTTTCCTCTTTGGTGCAAAGGGGGCAAGCGCAGCCGCGGAGTACCAAGGCATCAGGCAAAGGTTGCCATTTCGGTGCAACAAGACCAAGACCAAGAGGACTATGAGACGGAGGTCACCGTGGAGCCCAAGACGGTGTCATCACCAGAGCTTTGCGCAGGGGAAGACTGCTTTTGTCAGGATAGTTGATACTTGTTGTCCCCCTTGAAATTAGCCCGCCATTGTTGGCTCCCTTCCCGCTCGATATTTGGGAAGAGGACCAGGGCCTCTATAAATAGGACCAGCCGCCCACAGAGCAAAGGGTCGACCGGCCGGCAAGTAAGAGTTGGGTAGTGAGAGAGAGAGAGAGAGAAAGAGAAAGGTGGCTGAACTCCTCCCAGCAGTTCATCGCCCCGTCCAAGAACAGACGCTCGCGAGGCTGTTCTTCCTTGTATTGTTCATCATCACCCCCAAGAGGCAATCCACCCACCACACACTGGAGTAGGGTATTACACCACAACGGTGGCCCGAACCAGTATAAACCTTGTGTCTCTTGTGCAGTTCTTTCGGTAGTCCAGATCTTTGCGAGATGGAGAGGTAGAAGGCGTAATCTCCGCGTGCACCCCAGTGTTCGAACCTTAAGGGTCTGCCGGAACCCGAAATCCGACATTTGGCGCGCCAGGTAGGGGTGCGCCGGAACTCGTCTTCCACCGCCCCGTTCTCCTCCTACCGTCGCATCCACGTCCGACGCCTGTCGGGCCCGCGCCGAGCGCCGGGCCGCCATCGCTTCCCGCGTTGCCCAGACGACGCCCGTCGGCGGACGTCCTCGTTGTTCCCCGTCGCCCGCCATCAACGCTGCCACCGGCCCGGCGGGGGGCGAACAGCAAGCGTCGTCTCAGCATCCATCCGTGCGGCAAGACGGCCGTGCCGCCACTCCATCGCTCACACCAGGCGTTTCTTCGTCCCGCGCGCTCCGCGCACCCTTGGAGGCTCGATCTGCGCTCATCGCGGCAAATGAGCTCCTGCGCTACCATCCCGTCGACGACGTCTAAGAAGAGTGGCTCGACCGCGTCGCCGAGCTTGTCCGCGCCGCAGGGGGCTCTCCCGCGTCGTCCGTTCCGCTGCGCTGCACCCCGCCCCGCACGGGCAACGAAGCCCCGGGGGCATACTAGCCGCCTCCTCTCCAAGAAGATGCCATGGTTCCAAGGCGCGTGGCCCCTGGGCGGAACCCGCTCCGTCAGGTGCCAGCGCAGCAAGAACGGAGCTGCCAAGAAGTCCCTCGCCCGCAAGGAGCTGCCCGGGCGCTCCCTGCTCTGGCTCCGGCACGCCAAGACCCCGCGCTGCTCCTAGCTGCAGCGTGTGCGGACCCTCAAGACCGAGCTCTCCACCATCCAAAGCCTTTCGTGGCCACCGCAGGCTGCCGTGCCTACACCACCGAGCTGTGTAGCATCGCGTGGCCCGGCAAGTTCAAGCCAGACCTGCCTCCTCGTTACAACGGCACGACTGACCCTGCCGAGTTCCTCCAGCTCTATGAGCTGGGCATCGAAGCTGTCAGCGGGGACGAGAAGGTCATGGCGAACTGGTTTCCCATGGCGCTCAAGGAAGGAGCTCGCACTTGGCTCCTGAATCTGGCTCCAGGCACGATCTCTTCCTGGGACAAGATGCGCACCCGCTTCATCGCCAACTTCCAAGGTACTCGCGATCGGCCACCCGCCATGAGCGACATGCGCTGCATCAAGCAACAACTTGGAGAGACCCTGCAAAAGTACATCCAGCGCTTCAACAGTGCGCGCCTCAAGATCCCCAAGGTGTTTGAGGAGGCCATCATCTCGGCCTTCTCCGATGGTGTGCGCGACGTCAAGATGAAGGATGAGCTGGCGATGCATGAAGACCTGTGCACCTCCCTGGAGCTGTTCAACTTGGCGACCAAGTGCGCCAGGGCTGAGGAGGGACGCCTCTCCCTCCTCGAGCTGCCTGCCGCAGACCCAGAAGAGAAGAAGCCCAAGGCCAAGGACGTGAAGCGCAAGGGGGCTGCCGTGCTCGCGGCAGAACCAGACACCAAGCGGGGCAAAGATCTGCCTGAGTCCTCCCGGGGCGGCTGGTACTTTGTGTACCACGACCTCCACACCCACAACACCAACGAATGCCAAGAACTCCATGCCGTGCGAGAAGGAAGGATCGGCCGTCGTCCTGAACGCGCCGATCGGGGCTACGGCCGAGGAGGAGGAAGAAACGCAGGACGCTGGGCAGACCGCGGCCCGCACCAAGGGTGGCGCAACCAACCTCGCGAGGATCGCTGGCGAGACCTGCCTCGCGAGGGGGACTGGAGGGACCAGCCTTGTGAGGATCGCCCACAGGGCCACGCAGGCCTCCCTCCACTGCCGCCTCAGCCAAGGAGAAACGAGGACCGCCATCAAGACGAAGGGGCTGGGGGCTTCCAGGAGCCACGCGCCATCGCCTGGATCCTGGGTGGAGCTCAAGCCCCAGCCTCCCAACGCATCTTCAAGCAGTTTGCCCGCGAAGTGAACGGAGCCCTCCCCAGGCTTGAAGCAACGTGTCCTCTTAGGTGGTCGGCATGCGCCATCACATTCAGCTCAGCGGATCAACTCAAGTGTGCGGCCACAGCCGGAGTCCTCCCGATGCTTTGCTCCCCAGTCATCAGCAATGTTCTGGTCACCAGGACCCTCATCGATGGTGGGGCAGGGCTCAACGTCCTATCCGTGGAAACGTTCAACAATCTCCAAGTGCCTTACGACCAGCTTCAGCCAACAAGCCCTTCTCCGGAGTCACCGACGGCTCCATGGTCCCGATTGGGCAGGTCCGCCTCCCTGTCACCTTCGGAGCACGCGACAACTACCGCACCGAGCTCATCGACTTCGACGTCGCCCACATCCGCCTGCCGTACAACGCCATCCTCGGGTACCCAGCGCTGGCCAAGTTCATGGCCGTGACTCACCATGGCTACAACATCCTCAAGATGCCAGGAAGCGACGCAGTCATCACGGTGCCCTGTGAAGAGAGGGATGCAGTGTGTTCCCTGGAGCGAGCCTTTCAGGCCGCGACACTAGAAGACCCGGATCGCAGAAGCAGGAGGCTTCCCGAGACCGCCCCCAAGAAGAAGAAGACATCGTCCGGACCAGCCCCTCGAGAGGCGGGCCCCTCAGGGCCCGCATCTGCCCAGGGGGAACCTCCTTCCATCACATAGGAATGCGCGCCCGGCGCCCTCCTCAGGCAGGGCTCGGGGGCTCTCCCCTGGAGGGCCACCGACCTGGCCAGGGTCACGAGGGAGGCGCTTGGGCACCACATGGAGGCGTGTTTCGAAGCATGTTTCCCTCACGAAGGAGCAAGGCATGGAAGGTCAGACCTGCAAGAGTTCGTTGACAAGGCCATTCGAGAACTGCAGGAATCAAGAATCATGAGAGGTTGCCGCCGTCTACCGGCTGTGGCTCCCCATCCGGGCGAGGATGGTGGGCTGCACGTCTGCATCGATGTACCAGGGCTCAACCAAGCCGCCACGATGGGGCGCCTCTGGCCCTCGCGAGTGGGGCGCTGCGGGGGCCTGCCCCACAGCTACGTTCGCATGCCTTACGGCTTGCCGAGCATGGCTGCAACGCGCTAGCGCCTCATGAGGGGCATCATGGAGGCTCAATAAGACAGGCGTTCCGCAGCCTTGGCGAAGGTGGAGATGAGTCAGGAAGAGCTACCAGTGCCTCCGGAGCCTCCCGAGGCCCCTGGGCTCGTGAGGATCGGCTTCCGCGGCTTGCCGAGTCTGCTGCACCAGCACCCCTTCACCTTCGACACCCGCAGGTGACATCTTACAAGTTTCATTTCCAGCTGGGAGCGCCCTCCCAGGGCTGCATTGTTCCCGGGCCGTGTGGGTCCGTCCCTGTGGTATGTACCCCCTTTTATTTCATGTCGTTAGCTTGCTTTGTTGGGGGCGCCCCTCGGGCTGCATCATCCCCAAGTCGCTCGGGCCCGACCCAGCGATGTCTACCTTCCCAGCATCTGTTTGAATGAACCCCCTCCTTCGCGGCTAACGTGTTTGATCTAGTTGCCTGTTCAACTAAGGCCAACCGACGGAATTGCTCCCACAAGGCACGACGCTTGCGCATGGGTCCGTCCCTGCAACGCCGACAAACCTGAATGGCTGAGCTCTGGCCGCGATAGCCCCGCATGGCGCCACCTCGTCAAGCCTCCAGTGCCTCACCTCCTCCCGGAAGCAACTAACGGCAGACTGATAGTTTTCATGGCAACCTTTTCTTCCTTCTATGATGAGTTTACAGGATCCCCTAAGGGAGTTGCGCCAGGCAAGGCCCTCGTGGCGTTCGTTTCACTCTCGTCCGCGCGAACCGCTTGCATGTTAAAGGGAGGGTTCCTGAGCATCGCGACTTAGGGCTCCTACTGGCTCTCCAGCCCTCTCCCTCTGGCCTTGACCACGGCATCGCGACTTGGCATACCAGCGACGGCTGAGACTAGCTCGAGGGCCGGGATCCGAGGACGTAGAGCAGAAAGGGGAGCAAAGGCGGGGGAGAAGGGGCACGCGAGGACCTCGCCGAGCGATTCCGCTCCTGCCGACGCGCGGACCCGACGACACACTAGGAAGGATCCCCGACTCTCGAGATAAGTCACCGCCCGAAAGCACCGGCTATCGTAGCACTACCCCCGCACCTCTTGCAATTCCGTGTCAGCGACGCCGCTCTCCTTTCTCACCGAGCGATGGCTGCTTGGGCGCCAAAGGGGACCTCCTGAGCATCGCGACTCAGGGGCTCTTATCGGACCCCGGGTCACTCACCTCCTGGCCTTGACCACGGCATCGCGACCTGGCATACCAGCGCCGGCTGACGCCACCTTGGGACTGGGACCTGTCGGCACAGAGCACCAAGCCCTCGCGAGGTTCGAAAGGGAGAACTAAGCTAAGACGGAGTCAGCAACTCGCACAGCTCTACAGCAAGGGTCATGTATTAACAAACAGGATTACAGGCAACTTACAAGCCCCCATGGGGCGCATTTTGATTCCTCACAGGGAATGGATCCTAAGGGATGCTAACTAAATGCGCTCCTGCAAAAGATGCCATCATCAACGGTGGGCCGTCGAGCGCCGGCGCCAACCCCATCTAGATCAGAGTCGGCGACGGCCAGACGAGCCCGCCCTGCTCCAGGAGTGGCGCCGGCTCGCGGGCTTGTAGCTATCATCGCTCGTCTCCGGAGTCGCGAAGATCTCGCTGGAGTCGCTGGATCCCCCGGCGCCTCCATCACCTGCAGAGCCGCCAAGGGAGCGGTCGACAGGCCTAGCCATCACCATGGCGAGGTCCTGGCCTCCTCTCCCGGGGCAACACTCCAGCCGGCGCCCATCCGCTTCCAAGACCTTGAAGAACATCACTGAAGTGCCATCGTACTCCAAGTGGACCGCGAAGACGCCCCTCACCCTACAAACCAGGGCGATCTCTGTCCAGCCACGAGTCATGAAGACCTCACCCGGGGCAGCGACCGCGACCTCTGCCTCGGTCGCGAGGGCACTGCAGCCGGCGTGCTGCAGCCAGAGCTCCAGGGGCTCCCCCGGCGGGATGATGGAGGCGACGAAGGGAGGCAGACGGATCCAAGACTGGAGAGGAATGGTGACGTGGAGCACGAACTCTTGGGAGGAGCTCTCGGCGTGGATCCCAGGAGGAACAACCCACACCTTCGTGACCCGTCGGCACCGACGACAGCGCTGACCGCGGGGATCGACATCGACCCCTTCGAGACCCTTGACGTGGGCATGCAAGGGAAGCGGGAACCCCTGCGGAGCCCGCTCGCACCAAGGCCTCGACGCCACCTGACGGTCCTCCTCGTCCCGGCCGCAAAGGGAGAGCCGTTTCTTCGGCGGGAGCGGGTCTGGTCCCTCTCGAGGAGCCTTTCCCTTCCCCGCTGCAGAGAACCGGCGGATCAGAGCCATCGCAGCAAGACGGAGCAAGGATCGGGAAGAAGGAGAAGCAAGGAGGGATGGACTAGAAGGGCACGCGCAGTTCCATACTTATAGCCGGCGAAGGCCAACCGCCGGCATCCACGATCACCGGTAATCATGACACGATTTGCATGCAGGGACTTGTCCAACTCGTGCGATCACCAAGGCGATGTGGGGAAGAGGAGACGCCCATGTCCCATCAACCGCCATGCGGCGCCCAGGGCCGCAGGCTGTTAGGGCCCGCGGCACTTCGCCCTTGCCCTTTCGCCTCTCGCCACGGCCAAGTCCGGGCGCGCCTTGTGCCTGGGGGCTACTGTCGGCATTCTGGGAACGGGGGTCCCCAGACTTGCCTGCCTGCGGCCTGCGGCGTGGCTCGAAAGGGGGCCCAGCACGGCCCATCTTCATCAACACAAGACTCAAGACCCTCGCGAGGGGCCAAGCCTCGCGAGGCGGACGACACGGACCTTCCTCAGGCACGGCCTCGTCAGGCTGGCTCGTGAGGAGGCGGAGAGATCAAGGCGGGGTACGTCAAGAGGTGCCCGTGACGCGAGCCATGACAACTCGAGGCGCCAGGCGGGTGCCAGCCCGCGCAGCGTCCTCCTTTCCTCTTTGGTGCAAAGGGGGCAACCGCAGCCACGGAGTACCGAGGCATCAGGCAAAGGTTGCCATTTTGGTGCAATAAGACCAAGACCAAGAGGACTATGAGACGAAGGTCACCGTGGAGCCCAAGACGGCGTCATCACCAGAGCTTTGCGCAGGCGAAGACTGCTTTTGTCAGGATAGTTGATACTTGCTGCCCCCCTTCAAATTAGCCCGCCATTGTTGGCTCCCTTCCCGCTCGATATTTGGGAAGAGGACCAGGGCCTCTATAAATAGGACCAGCCGCCCACAGAGCAAAGGGTCGACCGGCCGGCAAGTAAGAGTTGGGTAGTGAGAGAGAGAGAGAGAAAGGGAAAGGTGGCTGAACTCCTCCCAGCAGTTCATCGCCCCGTCCAAGAACAGACCCTCGCGAGGCTGTTCTTCCTTGTATTGTTCATCGTCATCAGCCCCAAGAGGCAATCCACCCACCACACACTGGAGTCGGGTATTACACCACAATGGTGGCCCGAACCAGCATAAACCTTGTGTCTCTTGTGCAGTTCTTTCGGTAGTCTAGATCTTTGCGAGACGGAGAGGTAGAAGGCGTAATCTCCGTGCGCACCCCAGTGTTCGAACCTTAAGGGTCTGCTAGAACCCGAAATCCGACAAGATTAAGTTTGCGGAAAGCTTCACAAAGCTCGGGTTGATAAGGCTTAAGAATCAGGCTGTTGCAATAAGCTTTCCTGCTCAATGCGTCAGCAATCACATTGGCCTTGCCTGGAGTATACTCGATACTCGGATTATACTCTTGAATCATTTCGACCCATCGAGTTTGCTTGAGGTTGAAATTAGGCTGAGTGAAGATGTACTTGAGACTCTTGTGGTCAGTGAAAATGTCCACTTTTCTTCCCAATAAGAGATGTCTCCAAGTCAAAAGAGCATGCACAACTGCCGCCAACTCGAGATCATGAGTGGGGTAGTTCTTCTCATTGGGCTTCAACTGGCGAGAGGTATAAACAACAACTTTCTTCTCTTGCATCAACACTGCGCCAAGACCTTGGAGAGAGGCATCACAAAAGACCTCTTACGACTTGGATTCATCAGGCAGAGTGAGAACTGGAGCAGTGATCAATTTCTCTTTCAAAGTGTTGAAAGTAATGTCACACTCCGGAGACCAAACGTACTTGACGTGCTTCTGGAGAAGATTTGAGAGAGGCTTCGCGATCTTAGAAAAGTTTTCAACGAATCTTCGGCAATAGCTTGCGAGACCAAGGAAGCTACGGAGTTGCTTCACGTTCTGAGGAGGTTCCCAATTCACAATTGCAGACACCTTCTCAGGATTCACCGCAATGCCCTTGGCAGAGATGATATGACCAAGATAAAGAACCTCATCGAGCCAAAATTCACACTTGGAGAACTTGGCGTAGAATTTGTGTTCCCTCAACTTATCGAGTACCAAACGCAAGTGCTTGGATGATCTTCCTTGTTCTTTGAGAAAACCAGAATGTCGTCGAGATAGACCAAAACGAAGTCATTGGTGTAGGCGTTGAAGATGAAGTTCATCATGCGAGAGAACGTCGGAGGAGCGTTGATGAGGCCAAAAGACATGACAGTGTATTCATATGAACCATAGCTTGTCCTGAAGGCCGTCTTGGAAATATCTTGGTCACAGATTCGAATCTGATGATAACCCATACGGAGATCAAGCTTGGAGAATACTTGGGCACCTTTGAGTTGTTCGAACAACTCGTTGATGTTGGGAAGTGGGTATTTGTTCTTGATGGTCTTCTTGTTCAATGGACGGTAATCAACACAAAGTCGGTTCGTTCCATCCTTCTTCTTCACAAAAAGAACACCACAACCCCACGGAGAAGAACTAGGCCGGATGAGACCCATTCTTTCTTGAATATCGAGTTGCTTCTTCAGCTCCTTCAACTCTTCAGGTCCGAGCTTGTAAGGATGCTTGCACACAGGTTCCGTGTCGGGCTCAAGATCAATGACGAATTCAACTGGCTGGTGCGGAGGCATTCCTGGAAGCTCTTCTGGAAAGACGTCTTGATATTCGCAAACGACTGGAATTTGCGAGATAGCATCTAGTTCACCCTTCTCATTGAGAGAAAACAGACGGATTGTATCATCACGAGCGGCAAAGACAATTACATCCTCAGACGAATGAGTCAATTGAATCTGCCTGGCAGCACAATCAAGATGCGCCTTGTGCTTAGAAAGCCAATCCATTCTAAGAATAAGATCAATATCCGAGTCACCCAGAACAATAGGAGAAGCTAGAAAATTGTAGTCGCCCAACGTGATAGTAATATCCGGGATGCAGAAATTAGCTGTCATTTGCTTGCCCGGTGACACGATTTGCAAGGAATTTTGCAGATACTGATAATCGCACTCATACTTCGATGCAAAAGGTTTGGAAATGAAACAATGCGATGCACCAGTGTCAAAAAGAACTTTTGCATGGACATTGTTAACAGGAAGGTTACCCATGATGACATCTGACGAATCCTCTGCCTGAGCTGCGTTCATCAAGTTGACCTTGTCGTGCTTGGGGTTATGCTTGACCACAGCTGTACTTGCCGATCTGACAGGAGGAGGAGGAGGAAGATGCCTCTGGTTGAGACACTTGTTGGCATAGTGACCCTTCTATTGGCACTTGTTACACGTGACCTCTGGAAGCGGACGGTGATACGGAGCACTCGATCTTGGAGCTTGAGACGAAGTCTTGTTCTGAAAGCCAGGGTTGGGTGGGTGGGAAGATCCACTGCCACCTTTGCTCTTCTGCTGATACGGTTGACGGAACTGATGAGGAGGAAGCCAATACTTCTGCTGCTTGGCCACTTGAGTAGAGGAAGAAGGAGTAGTGTCTCTGACTCGCTTCTTGGAAGCATCACACCTCAGTTGAGCGGCCTCTTGCTTCAATGCCATGTTGTAGAACTCATCGTACCTCAAGGGCTCAAAGAGAACAAGAGCTAGCTGAATTTCTTCTCTGAGACCACCCCTGAAATGGTATATCATGCTCTTCTCATCAGGGACGTCCTGCTTGGCAAAGCGGGCGAGCTTCTGGAACAACTTGTTGTAGTCGTAGACAGACAAAGAGCCTTGCTTCAGGTTGCGGAATTCCTCACGCTTGCTTTCAACCACGCTCTGAGGGATATGGTGAGCTCTGAAATCTTGACGGAATTCAGCCCAAGTAATCACACGTCCACCTCTGGAGTCCTTGTACTGCTGGAACCATTCTGCAGCTTGATCTTTGAGTTGGAAGGAAGCGAACTTGACAAAGTCCTTAGGCCTGACGTTACTGCACTCGAAATGCTTGCACAGATCCACGAGCCAATCGTCAGCGTCGGCTGCCTCAACACAATTGTTGAAAGTCTTTGGCCCGTTAGCAAGGAACTGATTGAGTGTAGCAAAGTGATTCTGATTGTTGCCTTGGTTCCCCTGGTTGCCTTGATTGCGCTCTTGGAGAATTTGCATGATCAACTGTGTGTTTGCATTGGTTGCGGCCATCGCAGCTTGCCATGCCTCTGGAGGAGGAGGAGGTGGTGGCGGATCTTGATTCTGATTCTGATTGGTGCTCTTAGTGGGAGCCATCCTAAAGAGGTTGACCACCGTTAGCACATAGACAGATAAAATGAAGCTGAATCCAACGGAATGAAAATTGCAACATATAGTCTTCACATCCGAACAAAATGAACGAATGCATTCCTCTTGAAATGGTCACATATCCATAAATTGAGAAGCCACGCAGAATTCAGGTAGAGAAATAAATCAACAAGGTACGGATCAAGAACGAATACTCGGTAAGAAATCCCAATCTCAAACCAAATATCCGTGCAAGAAGAACTAGAGCTACTAGAATCCCCAGCTATGAAACTCCCGAACCTTTCCGGTTATGCAATCAGGTGTTGGGGATACAGGGGAAGTATAATATCTCACCCAAATCTAGCAAATCCTACATCCAGCTGTATCCATCCTTCAACACATAACCGAGAAAAACTTCGGAAACCATCTACCTCAACCTTCGAAAAGCATCCGTTATACAAGTTATGGCGATACTCCCGAACTCCCGCCCCAGTACTGGGTGGCGTCGAGGTTATCTCACCAACGAACTGCATAAAAGAGATTTTCGATGTCGGCGTACTAAACTCAGGTATTCCAGAACTGCAACGATAAAATTATGACGACAACACCTCAGAGCTCAACTCCCCAGGACACTTCCACAAAACCCCTGACAGGAGGCACCAAGACAATGTTCTCGTCATAAAACCATCGGAACGATTCCAAGATACCCACGTGATCCTAAATTTTTTTAGTGAAATTTGAGAAGAGAAGAGTCAAAACTGTACGTCAGGATGCCTTACCAGAGCGATGAGGAGACTGGGAAGTAAAAAGAATTCCTAAACTCTCTGATATATAATTCCTAAATGACTCAAAACATTTTTCTAGACACAACTCGGCCGCTAAAAACGATCAAGCAATGGGGCTCCTAAGGTCGGGGAAGGCTCTGATTACCAACTTGTAACACCCTCGATGCGACTATAGCTCCCACGTGTCGAGGCCCGACTTAGAGACATAATCGCATTGAAGGCATATGTCACATGTTTGGCAATCTTCACAACATCCCATGTAATATATAGATAATAAAAGGGGAGATAACATAGTTGGCTTACACTCGGCACGTCAATCAAGTACATAAATAACATTACGTCATTCAAACACTCATGGCCCGACTACGGCGCCAAAATAAAAGATAACCCAACATGCGACACGGTCCTGATCACCCCCAATTGGGCACCACTACTGATCATCAGGGAAAGAAACATAGTATCATTGAGAGTCCTCGTCGAACTCCCACTTGAGCTCAAGCGCGTCACCTGGAGCGGAATCATCAGGCCCTGCATCTGGTGTAATAGTAATCTGTGAGCCACAGGGACTCAGCAATCTCGCACCCTCGCAATCAAGACTATTTAAGCTTATAGGTAGGGCAAGGTAAATAAGTGGAGCTGCAGCAAGCGACTAGCAAATATGGTGGCTATCCTATTCGCAAAAGAGAGCAAGAAGAGGAGGCAAAGCGCGAGCAAGAAACTAGAGGACAACCTGCGCAAGCATTACTCCAACACCGTGTTCACTTCCCAGACTCCGCCGAGAAGAGACCATCACGGTAACTCACACGGTTGATTCATTTTAATTAAGTTATGGTTCAAGTTATCTACAACCGGACATTAACAAATTCCCATCTGCCCATAACCGCGAGCACGGCTTTCGAAAGTTCAAATCCCCGCAGGGGAGTCCCAACTTAGCCCATGACAAGCTCTCACGGTCAACGAAGGAATAGACCTCCTCCCGAGACGTTCCGATCAGACTCGGTACCTCGGTTCTTCAAGACACTTCGACAGGTTAAAACAAGACCAGCAACACCGCATGAATGTGCGGACAAATCCCGATAGGAGCTGCACATATCTCGTTCTCAGGGCACACTCAGATGAGCTCTCCATACAACTAAAACCAAACCTCGAGTTTCCCCGAGGGGCGCTGCACAGGACTCTAGTTTGGACCAACACTCAGAGGAGCACTGGCCCGGG